>NC_141153.1:37372500-37632500 GCF_053477565.2 Lygodium microphyllum | reverse complement strand
TCTTTCCCCCCACTTATGTCATCCGTTGCCATCATCCTCCTTTCCCTCCCTTGCCACATGTTTGGTGATGACAGGGGGGAGGGGAAGGGTTAAATAAAATTATATTAACTTTAATAGAAGGGGGGAGGTTTTACTCAGCATGGCGGGATATATTACACAATAATGCTGTAGACATAGTCACTATAAATGGAATGAAAAGTATTGGAACTACAAACGAATCTTCGAACACCATCAACCAAGCACTCGGTCATGGATCCCTAGGCATTATATTTTTTAATAAAGGTAGTTAGCAGGCCCACATACCATGAATTAGCAATAAAAGATACATTCGTAAAATAGGATTTTATTCATTTTTTTTATATAATCCTTTTAAAAAACGGCAAATTACAATGGGTATATTGGGTTTGTACAAGATGAATCTAAGCGAGTACAAGGAAGGTATTTTGCCCCTAAGAGACTTAATATGTTTGATTTGTATTGTTCTAACGAAATCTTTGATGGATAATCACAGACACAAATTCTTGGTATATAAAAGACCTTGAGATGAATTGTTGAAAGAATACCTTTCGTAATAAAACTAAACAATATTTTTTAAAATCCAGAGCAAGGACCCACAAAACTCCAAGGAAGTTATTCTCAAAAGTAGAGTTCTTATTTAGATTGAGTCCAAACTAGATCTTGAGGAAGGGGAAATCTGAGAAGACTATTGGAAGGTATTGCCACTTATACTAAGTTTTGCCTTGATGGTATTATTTTTGGAAAGAAAAGATTTGTCTTGAAAATAAATTTTTAAATATACAATGCATTTGAATTAAGTTTTTTTGGATTGTAAGCTAGATACTAAATTTTCCAAAAATCATCAGGCTAAGAGATGGATGATGGAGTACGGATCACCAATTGAGGTAGTATTTCGATGAGCACAGAACACCGCTACTGAGGTAGTGTTCTTGATGCCATTGGAACCTCCCCAAGGTCCAACATGAATAAAACCTACTCCGAGGGGTTTTCTCTTTTTGTTTTGTGTTAGTGAGTATAGACCAATCATGATGCAAAAGGTCTTGTCGTAGGGAACTCTACTACGAGTAGTTCTTGATACAATGAGAGCCCACAAATTGTATGCTAAAAAGAAGAGATGTTCCTTCTTCAAGAAGTAGATTGAATATTTAGGATTCATAGTATCGAGAGATGACATTTCAATGGATCTTGTTAAGGTCCAAGATGTACAAGATTGGCCACCCCCAACAACGATCAAGGAAGTGTAAAGCTTTCTAGGACTAATGGGTTGATATAGAGTCTTCATTAAAGAGCACGCCTCAATCACCGTGCCTCTCGCCGAACTTCTCAAAAAGTAGGTCTCCATTACATGGACATCCACCGAACAATCTAGCTTTGAGAAGCTCAAGCAGAGTTTGGTAACCACCCCTATCTTAAGGCTACTTGACGTAAGCAAAGAATTTGAAGTCATAATAACTAACACAAGCTCTCTTGCTTTGGGTTTCATGCTTATGCAAGAAGGACATCCAATAGCCTATGCTTCAAGAAAATTAAAGATCCACAAAAGAAAGTATGCCCTCTAGTCACTGATCATTTATAAAAGCCTAAAATGGATTTTTACTCAAGAGGATCTCAATATGAGACAACGCCGATGGATTGAGACCTTGCAGGAATTTGACTTTGAAATTAAGTACAGACCATACAAGGAAAATGTGATTGCAGATGCCCTAAGCCGTAAATCATTTCCTAATGCTCTAATCCTAGAAGAACCCTCTAGGGCTGGAACTCTTGCTACAATGATCTCAATGCCAAGTAACCCTCTCATAGAAATGGCTAAAGAAGAGGCAGTGAAGGATCCAAAATATCAAATATTATTGTAATATTTCCACATGAAATATTAATAATTTTAGACCCCGCACACACTACGCAATGAGCAATTTCAAGTTACCTCCCCGCGATAAAAAGACCTTGGCTAAGTACTTACTCCGTGTGCATCATCAAAATCTAGCCCGCATTGCGTACAAGAGTGGCTAAAAGCCCGCAAGCCCACGCTGGAACACCCTTCATGGGAAAGGCAAAAGGATAATGGATAACTTAGTGCAAATTATTTTACTATTAACCCCTCCCCTTCAGTTGTTGCATGGCGGGGGGAGAGGGAGTGTGAGAGGAGTGGTGTGGAGTGGGAGAGCAGGGGGGAGGAGGAAGCATGCAATTAGCCATGTGTATGGCTATCCCTCCCCCTTACACCTATAAGACCACCCCCTCCCCAAGCTTGAGGGAGGGGAGAGAAGGGAGAGAGTCATGCTGCAGGAGAGGAGGAAGATGCCATCTGCCATGCTGCCACCTCACAGGCCACTGCCGCCAGTCTGTTGCTGCCATGCCACCTCCACCATCATCATCGTCATCATCATAATCATTATCCTCTTCATCTCCTTCGTCCTCATCCTCATCATCTCCCTCATCAACATTCTCTCACCACGTCACTTCTCTGCCATAGAAGCTTAGAAGCTTCTCTTTGGAAGCCTCTATTGAAGCTTTCCATAATCCTTGTTCACCCCATGCTTTCAGGTTTTCAAAACCGTAATTGAAAGACCCCAGTTTCTGCGTGGGAGAGAATTATCGGCCTAATAGGCAGTCAGAGATCGAGAACAAGGCAAGGAGAATTTGCGGAGTCCAAGTCCACTACATCATCGATGGCTCCTAAGCTAAAGACATGAGGTGCACACGCGGGAGCTTCCACTCCGAATTCGCATGTGGACAACACCTTGAACCCCAATGCCCAGGTTCTTAAAACTGATTCCGCATGAAAAGAATGCACTAGGCATGTCCAATTCTCGTAGGCAAGTTTAATTACACTTGGAAATTTAATCGATCACCCGATTTTCAAGATTTAGTTGCATGATGTGCATTTGAAATTGTTTGCACTTCCAAGTTGCAATCCTGAGCGCATATTGCATAAGTTAAAGGGTGGATTTGTCTAAATGCATCCTTGATTGGCCACGAAAAAGAACAGGACATAATGCATTTAGGTAATAATTTCCTAGCTGTGTTTCGCGTATAAAATTATCATAGATGCCTATTGAATGATGTTCAAATGGTTGCAATGCATGGAAAATAGCATGCGAAGATGGTTGCATTTTAAGTCGAGTTAAGTGCTAAAGGAGGGATTAATTAAATGTTGGTCTCATGGGATTCGCTCATGCATGGAGTCAAAATTTGAATGTATCTCCATGAAAATATTAAAGCTTGAATTCAATGCATTAAATGTAGGGATTATATGAGTTAGTCCTAAATTGTCAATCTTTATAGTTTAGGCAAGGAAAAGAGATGGTCATTGTAAATCTCATAGTTGCATAGAAGGAAAAAGTCTATGAATCGCATATTTGCATGGAATGTTGTATTTTGAAATTATTTACATCTTTTTAGGAAAAAGTATTTGCATCTCTAAGATGAGATCACCTCTTGTCGCAAGACAATTAGATCGAATAGGTATATCGCTTGTAATGGTGTAATTTAAATGATGATCACCTCAATGCGCTAGGAAAAGCTAAGCTGCGATAAAATTCTGCCGAGTATCGCACTCGAAAAACCTAGTTGATAATTCCGACCTCAAAGGTCCTACCCACATTCACGAAATGTTAGGGTTAGTTAGATGCCCATGCAATACCGACCTAGGGTTTCTACCCTAGGATAAATTGGCCTAATATTAGACTTTCATAGGGAATTTGGAAACCCTAGGGCTAAGCATTATCGGTCTAGCAGGGTTAGGGTTGGGTTGGGTCAAGAGGACATCCCAAACCCTACATCACTACAAGATATAGGCCTTATACCAACGTTAAAATCGACAAAAATGCAAACAAAATTTGCCTCTGTCATCGTAAAAAGCATCGTTATTGGTGACGCCATAGAACAGTCGATATCAACGTTGATATTGGCATTTGCGACGTTGATACCGATGCCAATACTGATGCAGATAGCGCCAGTTTGCGACGAAAATAACAACGCCAATAACAACGTGAGTAGTAAAATTTGCGACGCTAATAGCGATGGTAGTAGAGAATTTTTTTTTGTGGCAGGGCAGCTTGCATATATGTGCTTTATTAGAGCCATACAAAATAGTTTCTGCATTGTGTACAATGTGCTTGCAAACAAAAACAAAGTATACTGAGAACATAACACTGATACATGAAATAAATACATGATCGCATAATAAGAAATTGGTACAATCATGACAAGATATCACTAATACATAGAAAATGTCTACATAGATTAGGCGACCAAAAAATAAAGGTGTGTGAGCTCCAGGGATCCAAGGGCGAGCTACATATCCTCGCCCTCCGAAAGCTCTCGTCCCACCGCAAAGGAGCATCAAATGGACTTTGCAAAAAAAAGAAACAACAACACATCAGTCCACCATACAATAATACATTCTAATTAAACATGGTAACTATGGACAAGAAAGATGAGTGACTTACAGGGCCGCCGCATCTATACAATCGGTCGATCAATGAAGTGAGACCGTGCCTCTCTGCATATCGAGTCTCAAGGCCGGTCAGATCGCGATTTGTAATGGAGTGCTGCAAAGAAAACAAAATACTAACTGTTAGAAACATGATTGTCAGTACAAAGGATATTGCAAAAAAATAAACAAACAAAAAAAAAGAAAATTTTTCAAAGTCCTCCGAATATGTCCTGTGGCCGCCACTCCCAAGATGATGGACCACTCCGGCCTCGAGTCGTGCCCTCGCTGCCTCGCACTGCTGACTCCAACATCCTGGAGAATCTCTAGCCTCCTCCTGTAGTCGGCACCAGTCGTCTCCATCTAACCACTCGGGCTTTGCAGCCCCACTCTTGATTTCCTTGCGTGTGTCGGATCATCTGTGTGACATATATGCATGCATGCAATCCATCATCCAACCCGTAGAAAATCTATCTATTGAGGCTAGAACCGGAAACTCCTCATGCAAGGATGCTACTATGTAATCCTTGCTCCCCTCCGGTATGTTCTTCCAATGATCTAAGATGTTGTGCCAAAAAACTTGTTGGCACAACTCTCTCATGCGAGCCATCACCCTCCTCCCCTCATCATTCATGATGATGGCTCCTGACCTATCATTGACTAGATATCCATATCCCCCTGGGGTCTGCCTAAGATGGGTCCTCTCCCATCTACATCCACTCTCCTGGGCATATCCAGGAGACCCCTATGCATCCAGTGTACCGACCGGGGTAATATCTCTTGGAGTGGCACCAATAGGGATGCCACCTGCTGACAGCTTAGCAAAAGCCGGAGTAACTGGAGTAGATGTCTCCACAGGTGTGACAAATCCTGGAGGTGATGCAACTCCAGCTAAACGACGAGATGGAGACACCACGTCTGTGCCTCCACAGCATCCACCTGAGCCTGAGCCATGCTCCTTGGAAGGGCCACGAGAGCGAGGAGTTGCACCTATATCCTGTGTCGACCGTGGACTCACTGCATCTGTATCTTTGCATCATCCCCATGACCCCGAAGCACTCCCTCCCTCTGGCCCAAGTCTGGAGCGTCGAGCTCGTCTGCTCGAAGCTGAAGCATCTGATCACGCTGAAGTAGATCTAGCAAAGTGCCCTAACGAAGACAGAGAGAGCTCCTAGTCTGCCATATCTCTAAATCTCGCGATCTGGTCTGAAGACATGCGTGTGAATATATCCTATAACTCCTCATCGTTCATCCCTCGGCTCATCTTGAAAATGTCACCTGCATAGACAAAAAATAATGTTAGAATAATCAATTTAAATCATACAAAGCACATTAATATAAATCCTAAAAAAAAGATCTCACTTAAAATGCATATCTTATGTACCCTTATAAGCGATTGGTCAACGAATTGAGTAAGTGGATGCTCCAAGTATGAAGTATCCTATGGTCCCATGTCAATCTCTTGACACAACTCCGCATACACTGGATTGTCGATAGACATGTCACCACAAAGGGATGAGTCTAGCTTGTTCTCAAAGAATTCTCGGACTCTTGTATTTCCATCATTGTTATAGCCGATGCTGGCTCCAAGCTTTCGGTGGCCTCCACTCCTTGCAATATCGACCCCTCTATTTGCATATTATCTTCATCTATGCTCAGAAAATTGCTTGGATCATATACTCTCGCACTTCGAGGAGTTGAAGGTATAACATACTACCATCGAGGTTGTCGGGGGTTTGGATAGAAGATTTCCTGTTCACAAACACATACAAGAGAGTTTAAACCATTATGACATAAACCATGCCATAATACAATTAGCAAACAAATGAGTCCATGCACCTGTTCAAAATGGGCCTGGCAACACAAAGGTGTTGCGCAAATCCGTCCATTTTTTTCGGAATATTTTTCGAGAAATCCAGATGGACCTCGTTGAACTGTTGCTTTAGCTTCTCCAAGTACCATTTTGAACCACTGCACAACATTGAATAGTATCATGGAGAAGCTACGGTAATCCACCGTAACAATACTTTGCAAGTTCCCAAAATACTCCATTTCATCCACAACCGTGTTTGGATCCGTTGCTCGTCGCCGGCTCTCTTGCTCGAACCTTGCCATGATACCATAGTCCATTGTGGAGCGCATTTTGTCAATACGCTCCACGCAAAAATGCCGTCCGCACGAAACTTCCATATCTTAGCAAGGAGTTTGAAGTGAAACTGATGCTAGCACACTTGCCTTAGGATGTGTGCTTATGCAAGAAGGTCATCCTGTAGCATACTCTTCAAGCAAAATGAAGAGCCATGAGAGGAATTATGCTACCCACGATCTGGAGCCATGAAGACACTACTTGCTGGGTAACAAGTTTACCCTAGTGACGGATCATAAAAGTTTTAAATGGATTTTTACCCAAAATGAGCTCAATATAAGGCAACGTCGATGGATTGAAGCGTTGAAGGAATATGACTTTGAAATCAAATACCGACTTGGAAAGGAGAATGTAGTTGCCGATGCACTCAATTGCAATGCATTTTTGAATTCTCTGATTTTGCAAGATCTATCAACAGCAAGATCTTTAGCCACAAAGATATCCATGCCAAACAACCCAATCTTTGATCTAGCTAGAGAAGAGGCATGCCATGATCTAACCTATCGGAAGTTGCTAAGGGAGATCCCTATCAAGGATCAAGACCCGAAGCTACAAACAAAGTATCAAGATTTCTCTATCAATAATGGACTTACCTACTATAGAATGTGATTATGTATATCGGCAAGCCAGTCACTCAAGTACAAGATACTTTGGGAAGCTCATGACTCCCCTTTTTCAAGATATCCTGGCTATGCCAGGACCCTCAATGCGGTCAGAAAGAGCTATTATTGGGAGAGGCTCAAGGGTGACATTCTCAAATATCTCACTAAATGTTTGTCTTATCAACGTATTAAGGCCGAACATGTCAAAATGCCACGAAAATTACAACCACTTGACATTCCCCACATGAAATGGGAATTCATTAGTATGGACTTTGTTGTTGGCCTACCCCAAGTTCAGGGAGGATACAACTCCATTATGGTTGTATTGGACATGCTCACCAAGGTTGCATATCTTATTCATGTTAAGACAAACTATAAAGCCTCAGACATTGCAAGGTTATTCATCAAGGAGATATTCAAACTGCATGGGTTACCCAGAAGAATCATCAATGATTGTGACTCTCTCTTCACATCACATTTCTAGAGGGCTATCTTTGAGGCCATTGGGACTCAACTTTGTTTCAATACAGCTTATCATCCCCAAACTGATGGACAAACAGAACGAGTCAGCCAAGTCATTGAGGATATGCTAAGGGCACACTGTTGTCATGAACCCAAAAAGTGGATTCCATATTTGCCACTGGTTGAGTTTGCCTACAATGCTTCTTATCAACAAAGCATTTAGATGACCCCTTTTCAAGCATTGTATGGGCACGATTGCCATAGTCCTTTAAACTTTTCAGATCCAACCTTGAGTGTTGAAGCTTCAAGACAGATGCTAGAAGACATGGATGACCTGTTGAACAGTGAGTAAAGGAGACGAGGGGAATAGAGGAAGAGAGAGGAGAAGAGAGACACAAGACACCAAAAGTGGAACCCCAGAAGTGTGTCAATTGAGCACATTTGATAGGAATATATAGAGGGGACCTGGGGCACTATATATAGATAGACTATATATAGCTAACAATCAACGGAGAAGGAGCTACATCACTCCTGAATTACAACAGCCTATTCAAAGGCATCAAAAGAGATTTGCCACTCCTAAATATACAACATGTAAAATAAGGATAAGCGACATCACTGAAAGATAGAATCTCCAAGAAATTCCTTCAACTAAACTTGGGATATAAGCAGTATATATGTCATATCAAAACTTAAAGAAAAACGTTACAATGACATTAGAACAACACAAAGTCTATAGAGACGGTTCGCGACGCCCCTCTATAGACAACGTAACACATGTGGGGTCCCATGAACATAATATAAATAAAACAATTTGTCATCAACTGGAATATAGACGCTCATCAGCTGGAAAGAATATAAACGAAATAATGTGTCATCAGTTGGAATATAGACCCTCAACTGGAAAGAATATAAACGAAACAATGTATCATCAGCTAGAATATAGATGCTCATCAATGGAATAACGAACGAGGACGATCATCATGAAGCATGGCCATATCAACATCCAAAAGTAATGTTGATGTTGAAATGTAGAGAGAGAGAGAGAGAGAGAGGAAGCTTATCTGCTAAGTGGCTCTCGTAAGCTACCAGGTTTCTAAACAACCTCTCTATACCATCTTCCACTCTTATTTTGGGAAAATACAAAATGGCCTTCTTAGCATCGAAACTGACTGAGTTCATGTAACCTGGTGCTACAGGTTGGAATTTGATACCACAATTGTGAAGATCAACTGCAGATGGGAAGTGGGTTGGCTTCTCCACAAGCTTTTGAGTTTGGGAGCCTTGAGTGGCAATGCCATACATGCAATCTAGCAAGAGCTTCCGACTGTGTATGTTGTCGACGACAACGTGGAAGCTTTCCTCAGAGCTGAAATAAAATGGAAGAACCTCACAGACTACTTTGGTGACCAGTTTTTCCAATACTTTGAGTGCTTCTACACTTGAGTCCTGCACATTATTGTCCTTTGTCATGCTTATTCTAATGACCTCCAGAAGCAAGAACATAGGGATTAAAAGTGTATTTGTGCCAATGTGTGCCAGAGAATTGTTGATGCAACTCTTTTCTGTGAGTTCAACAAAATGAGAGATACTCTGCCCTTGCTCAAATGATTCTACCAAAACTGCAGGATGTACAAAAGGATAGACATGTCTTGGAAAGCACACATCCCTCCAACTTCAAAAATTGTAAAGAAACCTGCTGAGATGCATTGCTTCTCGAGCAAGATCAACCTGTGTCAACATGAAAACTGCAAATTGCCGCACACTATCATCCAGCCTTAGCCAGCTAATTCCTGGAATTAATGTTGACAGATTCGCAAACCATTTTATGATGATGAGATCACGCCTAATTATATCACTAACACCAGGATGCCTTACTTTCACTGCCACTACCATGGGCTTTTGTTTGTAACCATGAACAGCACGCAGCGTTGCCCTGTGGACCTGTGCAATGCTGCCTGAAGCTATTAGCACTTCCTCAAAATCTTCAAAAATGTCATGAAGCTTCTGGCTAAATGCATTTTCTACAGTTTGAACTGTATGATTAAAACTGTGGGTAGGTGCCTTGGTGTGCAGTTTTGTTAATTCAACGCACAAATCCCGTGGAAAGAGATCTGTTCTAGTTGTGGCCCACTGCCCCCATTTGATGAATGCCACTGGCCTATTAGCTTAGTTGGGTTAGAGCGTCGTGCTTCAAGCGCGAAGATCGTAGGTTCTAGAGATGGAGGAGAAAACAGGGGAAGGTCTGGATCCATGTCTGGCAGGAACGGTCAGGTCGCTACGGGGAGGGGGCAAGGTCGTTGCAGAGGGAGTGGGGGCCCGACTGGGCATTCTTGCCTTATGCTGGTGATGGTGGAGGCAAAGGAGCCTCCTGGTGACGAACATAATGGGAGAGATAGAGGGGGCTAGGTTACCATGGCCGACGGCAGGTACAACAAGGCAAGATACTCTCAGCTACCGACCTGTGCCTGCTCTGATACCATGTTGAACAGTGCACGAAGGAGATGAGGAATGGAGGAAGAGAGAGGAGAAGAGAGACATGAGACACCAAAATTGGAACCCCAGAAGTGTAAGCACACATAATAGGAATATATAGAGGGGACTTGGGGCGCTATATATAGACAGACTATATATAGCTAACATGACCAAATCAAATCAATGAAACAGGACATCCAAGCCACCAAGGATAGGAAAAAGGCTTACCCGGACCTAAAACATCAAGACAGATCCTTCGTTGAAGGTGACATGGTCTTCATTCGCGTACGTCCCAAGAAGAGTTCCCTATCCTTGGGGGAATGCAAAAAGCTAAGTCCAAGGTATTGTGGACCTTACAAGATTCTCAAGTGCCTAGGGCCCAATACCTAAAGATTGCAACTCCCTGAGAACCTAAAAGTCCATAATGTATTCCACATCAGTCTATTGAAAAAGTATGTGCCTAACCCTAGTCACGTGCTTGATGATCAACAAGTTGTAATGCCTAGCCAAGGAGTCCTTGAGCTACGGCCTGACAGGATCTTAGATATCAGGGAGAGGCATTTGAGATCCAGAACCTTGAGAGAATACCTCATCCACTGGAAAGATTACCGCAAAGAGGATGCCACTTGGATGGAAGAAAGTACTGTCAACCAACAATAGCTACAATTCTTCTCGAGATGAGGACATCTCGATTCCTCTAAGGGGGTCGAGAGGATGTAATATTTTCACACGAAATATTAATAATTTTAGACCCCGCACACACCACGCAGTGAGCAATTTCAAGTGACCTCCCCGTGATAAAAAGACATTGGCTAGGTACCTACTCCGTGTGCATCATCAAAATCTAGCCCGCATTGCGCACAAGAGTCCGTGGCTAAAAGCCCGCAAGCCCACGCGGGAACACCCTTCACGGGAAAGGCAAAAGGATAATGGATAATTTAGTGCAAATTTTTTTTACTATTAACCCCTCCCCTTCAGCCGTTGCATGGAGGGGGGAGAGGGAGTGTGAGAGGAGTGGTGTGGAGTGGGAGAGCACGGGGGGAGGAGGAAGCATGCAATTAGCCATGTGTATGGCTATCCCTCCCCCTTACACCTATAAGACCACCCCCTCCCCAAGCTTGAGGGAGGGGAGAGAAGGGAGAGAGTCATGCTGCTGCAGGAGAGGAGGAAGACATCGTCCGCCATGTTGCAACGTCACAGGCCACTGCTGCCACACCACCTCCACCATCATCATCGTCATCATCATAATCATTATCCTCTTCATCTCCTTCGTCGTCATCCTCATCATCTCCCTCATTAACATTCTCTCACCACGTCACTTCTCTTCCCCACAGAATCTTAGAAGCTTCTCTTTGGAAGCTTCTATTGAAGCTTTCCATAATCCTTGTTCACCCCATGCTTTCGGGTTTTCATAACCGTAACTGAAAGACCCCAGTTTCTGCGTGGGAGAGAATTATCGGCCTAATAGGTAGTCAGAGATCGAGAACAAGGCAAGGAGAATTCGCGGAGTCCAAGTCCACTATGTCATCGATGGCTCCTAAGCTAAAGACGCGAGGTGCACATGTGGGAGCTTCCACTTCGAATTCGCGTGTGGACAACACCTCGAACCCCAATGCCCAGGTTCTTAAAATTGATTCTGCATGAAAAAAATGCACTAGGCATGTCCAATTCTCGTAGGCAAGTTTAATTACACTTGGAAATTTAATCGATCGCCCAATTTTCAAGATTTAGTTGCATGATGTGCATTTGAAATTGCTTGCACTTCCAAGTTGCAATCTTGAGTGCATATTGCATAAGTTAAAGGGTGGATTTGTCTAAATGCATCCTTGATTGGCCGCAAAAAAGAACAATGTATAATGCATTTAGGTAATAATTTCCTAGCTGTGTTTCGCGTATAAAATCATCATAGATGCCCACTGAATGATGTTCAAATGGTCGCAATGCATGGAAAATTGCATGTAAAGATGCTTGCATTTCAAGACGGGTTAAGTGCTAAAGGAGGGATTAATTAAATGTCGGTCTCATGGCATTCGCTCATGCATGGAGTCAAAATTTGAATGCATCTCCATCAAAAATATTAAAGCTTGAATTCAATGCATTAAACGTAGGGATTATATGAGTTAGTCCTAAATTGTCAATCTTTATAGTTTAGGCAAGGAAAAGAGATGGTCATTGTAAATCTCATAGTTGCATAGAAGAAAAAAGTCTATGAATTGTATATTTGCATGGAATGTTGCATTTTGAAATTATTTACATCTTTTTAGGAAAAATTATTTGCATCTCTAAGAAGAGATCACCACTTGTCGCAAGACAATTAGATCAAATAGGTATTCGCTTGTAATGGTGTAATTTAAATTATGATCACCTCAATGCGCTAGGAAAAGCTAAGCTGCGATAAAATTCTGCCTAGTATCGCACTCAAAAAACCGACTTGATATTCCAATTCATGGAATGTTAGGGTTAGTTAGATGCCTATGCAATAACGACCTAGGGTTTCTACCCTAGGGTAAATTGGCCTAATACTAGACTTTCGTAGGGAAATTGGAAACCCTAGGGCAAAGCGTTATCCGCCTAGCAGGGTTAGGGTTGGGTTGGGTCAAGAGGGACATCCCAAACCTTACATCTTGATCAAACATATTTCTTGACCAAGGAACACCGTTTGATGGAAGAAATGATCCCACAAGATAGGTGCGACACTTGTCTCGTGCAACAAGTTGCAACGTCGCATGATTTTGTGTTAAATCACAAAATAGTATTGCCACTCCTTAGAATAAGGTTGGTGAGTTCTAAGTACAAGTCTAAATTTCTAGAGGATGAGTGGACATCCTACTACATCACCCTTCTGTGAGGCCAAGTTGCCAAGTTAGGGTAATTAAGAATTGCCTAGCAAGCAATTGACCAATTAAGTTAGGGTGACGAGGTTGCCCTTTTGTGAGACTGAGTTGCCAAGTTAGGGTAATTAAGAATTGCCCAGCAAGCAATTGACCAATCAAGTTAGGGCGACGAGGTTGCCCAGGATTTACTATCTTAGTTTAAGGAACCTAAGGTGTTTGTTAATTTGGGTTAACAGGGTATAAACCCTAACCCAAGGACAAACGACCACTAGATTTATTGTGTTTGTATAGTTAGGAGCACTTTTCGTACTTCTTTGCTCAAGGAACTAAAGATGGAAATATAATTAATACTTCAAGTTGAAGGCCTGGAGGGAGAGGGAGCATCAGTTACGCTCGATTGTTTGCCTGACCCTATTCAAGGGGGTTGTTAGCCGCGTCGGGTACTTGGACTAAACCCATCGTGAGAGGTCTCCATGGGTGCTACTTGGAGCAGGAGGATGCTTGGGTGCCAAGGGGGGGCTCTGGCTATAAATCCCTTGCCTCCGGGTCTTGCACAAGAGGTCGACGTGAATCGAGATTGGATCTTGAGACCCGCATACTAGTCTACGGGCGAAAACTTGGAATAGTGATCTCTGAGGATTTCTCGAATTACCCTCGGGCGGATTATGGAATTGCCTTCGGGCGGATTATGGATTAGCCTTCGGACTGGATTATATGATGTATTCCAAAGATTGATAAATAAGATCAATTTCTGAAAAGGAACTTGCTTGACATTGTTTTTCTATGTTAGTGCTTAAGTTACATGAAGGAACTGATGATTAATTGGCTAATTAAGGAAGCTGTTTTTACTTGTCAAACTAAATGTGATAGGTAATTAGATAACTAAAGCAACCCTGAGGAAAGTGCGGTGGATGTGGCCATGGGTCCGTCCTACGAAAGGGTGGTCCCGGTTGGCCGGGAACTTTTCTCAATGAAATTGATAGCAAGGTAACGATGACCTATAATCTAGAAAGCTAGAGTCTGGATTTATACTGTTTTAAGGGAAGAGAATGGGACTATGCCTTATGGGCAGAGAGGTCGATCTTTGCATCCCTCTCGTTTCCCATTCTCCTTGAACCAAGTGTAGTATGAATCCGCTTCGACCCTGGCATTTCTGCGTAAAGTAGTTTGTCTGGGGCTCGATGCTAGTTACCTCCGAGGAACTTGACCATTAGGGAAACCATGATTCAGGTTGATCCTAAGTGGGAACGGCCAAAATGCTTCTGCTTTGTGGCAGAATCAGGAAGACCTAGATCGTGAACCTAGTGACATTCCGTGGGAGTGCCAAGCGGCGCTTTTTGGACTCTCTTCCCAATGGGCTGCTAAGACGTGTCCTACTAGTGGACAGGTGAACACGTTACAATTATTAAGATAAATTTCTACAAAGGATTCAAATCCAAAACTCAAGACTAAGTATTAAGTTTTTTCCATAAACGAGGAGCTTGCCTATTATAGGATAAGACTATGTATTCCTGCAAGTTAGGAACTCAAAAGGAAAATACTCTTAGAAGCTCATGATTCTCAATTTTTAGGTCATCTTGGTTATGCTAAGACTCTTAATACAATCAGAAGAAGCTTCCATTGGAAAAGACTTAAGGGTGATGTACTCAAGTATATCACCAAATGCCTAAACTGCCAATGAATTAGGGCCAAACGTGTCAAGTTGCTAGGAAAGCTTGACATCCCTTAAATGAAATGGGAGTATATCAGCATGGACTTCATAGTTGGATTACCCTCGGTACAAGGAGCATATAATTCCATAATGGCAGTCATTCATATGCTAACAAAAGTTATACACGTTGTTCCTGTAAAATCCAATTACAAGGCTTTTGATATCTCTAGGCTTTTCATTAAGGAAAATTTCATGTTACATGGATTATGCCAAAGAATCATCAATGACTACGGTTCTCTCTTCAGATAGAACTTTTGGAAGAGTTTTTTTGAAGCTCTAGGAACCTAGCTTTGCTTCAGTACTGCTTACCATTCCCAAATTGATGGTCAAATAGAGCGGGCCAACCAAGTTATTGAAGATATATTGAGAGCTTATTATAATAGGAAACCCAAATAGTGGATCTAATATCTAGCCTTAGTTGAATTCACCTACAATGTATCATACCATCAAAGTATTCAAATGACTCATTTTCAGGCACTATATGGGCAAGATTATCTTACACCATTAAATTTTTCTGATCCTACCCTATGGGTAGAAGCATCTAGGAAAATGCTGGAAGAAATGGATTAGCAAGTGAAAGTTATAAGGCAAGATATTCAAGCTGCCAAGGATTGATAGAAGGCATATGCTGATCAACGAAGAAAATAACACATTTTCAAAGAAGGTGACATGGTTTTCCTTACGAGTTTGTCCAAAGAAAAGTTTCCTATCTTTGGGGGAATTCAAGAAGCTAAGTCCTTGTTATTGTGGGCCATATAAGGTGCTAAAGTGTTTAGGACCAAATGCCTACAAGTTACAACTCCCTAATAACTTGAAAGTACATAATGTATTTCATGTCAATCTATTGAAAGCGTAGATTCCTAACCTAGACCATGTACTTGACGACCAACAAATTGTGATGCCAAGTCAAGAAGTTCTTGAACTTCAACTAGAAAAGATACTTGACATGCGGGAGAAGATTCTAAGAAGCAAAACCCTTGGAGAGTATCTCATCCAGCAGAAAGACTACTTTGAAGAGGATGCCACTTGGATTGACAAAAAATCACTATGTAACCAATATCCCTAGTTCCATTCGAGATGAGGACATCTCGACTCCTCTAAGGAAAAGAGGATGTGATATTTCAACTTTATTTTTAATCTTCCCGACTTCTTGCAAATTGGACTTGAAGAATTCTAAACCATTAAATAGAGGAAGTCTCAAGCAAAATAGTCAGTGGATCGTAACACGACATTTTTCCGAGTTGATAGGGACTATAGACCATCCTTCACGGAAGTTACCACGCAAATGGGAGTCATGGGCCATAAGTTGAAATTGATCAAACACATTTAAAACTTAGTAAAGCAAACAAGTATCAAAGCTTTAAGCATTAAAGCTTAAAAAGCTTGTGAAGAAAAGAAATAAGAGGAGGAAAATGACGATGACAAGCCGCCCCTCCCCTTTTTCTATTAAAAGAAACGGCACATGATGATCCCAATTTTGGAGTCTTTGATTGTTGAAGAAAAATCTTGAATTCTCCTCCTGTATTACAATAGATAACTCCAACAATCTTTCCCTTTTCTTAGTTCGATGAGAGGCTTGGATTGAAGTAAGATCATTCGAGAGTCAGGCAAATCAATAATGGGCATCTTTGGTAGCCTCTCTGGACCTCAAAAATTAAATCACCATCATCATATTGCATCTTGAAAGCTTCTAGATTTTTGATTTTCTAGGATACCCTCCATAAAGATATTTTCTTCTTGGCCACAACTCTTCTTCTTCAATTTAGCTATAAATACAAGGCATGAGGAGCCATTGGAGAGTAGCTTGAGCAAGAGAGAAAAGGCCGTTCTCAGGAGTATAGAGCAAGAGGGAGTGAGGCAAGAAGAGCACGAGGACATGAATTCTCATCATGAAGGCAAGGAGGATACTCGTGAGCTCTTGGAATCGAATCCTCCATCCCTTCTACCCTAGTTCCTTGTGGAATCAAGACTCTTCTTGATTTTTTCCTAAATTCCTAGTGAACACCAATCCCCATAAATCAAATTCCCATCAATCCAATTGTGATAACCCCAAGATCCCTTGCCAAAATCCCCTTTTCAATCTTGCAACATTACTGTTTGCATTTTGGCCTCTTTGCCATCCACCACGACCTCTTTGGCTCCCCCTGCCTCTAAACTTACCACGTCCTCCTCCATAGGACTGGTTTTCTTGAGTTTTCTGCATATTCTGATTTCTAACACGGCCTCCAGATCGGCCTCCTCTACCTCTGCCTTTACCTCTTCCAGCATTTGAGTAGAAGACAGCTTCTTTTGAAGTTCCTCCTGAAGAAGATGCACCACCATTTCTCTACTCCTTAGAAATTAGAAGAGCAATCAACTCCTCAAAATCAGGAAATCTTTCACGGACGGAAATGGATGTTCGGAATTGTGCATAATCCTTTCCTAGACCATTCAAGGTCACAGAAACTAAATCATCATCTTCCACTGGCGACCCAATGGAAGCAAGTTTATTTGCGATCTTCTTCACCTTCATGTGGTAGTCATTGATGCTCATACTTTCTCTTTGCACATTGTGCAACTCTTGCTTGAGCTGCATTTTCCTAGCTTTCGTATTTGTGTTATACATTTTTGACAGAGTATCCCATGCCTCCTTTGGCGTACTTGCATCCTGAATATGCACAATCATAGAGTCTGAAATACTGATAGACATCCAGTACATAACTTTTCTGGCTCTCTCATGCCATGCTTTAAATGCTTGCATTTGCTGTTGATTGGGAACATCAGGAAGAACTGGTTCTTCTTCATTTCCTGCAACAAATTCCCAATATCCTTTTCCCATAAGGAAATTCGTCATTCTAAACTTCCATGCTTGGAAGTTGTTCTTGTCAATCTTTTCAGTGACAATCTATGAAAGAGAATCAGACGCCATTACAGAACACTGCAAAAAATTCTGTCACTGCAAAAAAACATAGCTTCAGCCTCACAAGGGCAAATCTGCAAAACTGACGAAAGTGGTACTTGACCACGCAGTCACTTCCTAGTGACTATTTTGCATCAATAGGC
Organism: Lygodium microphyllum; assembly: GCF_053477565.2. NCBI lineage: Eukaryota > Viridiplantae > Streptophyta > Polypodiopsida > Schizaeales > Lygodiaceae > Lygodium > Lygodium microphyllum. Next base: position 37,614,775 of record NC_141153.1, on the reverse strand, counting down.
AATAAGGATGATTTTGTAACTCCCAATGTCTCTACGCACAAGCATACGATGCAATTTCTACAGTAACTTTTCACCGACCTGTAGAACAGTGGTCGCACAGCATAAAACTGGGCCTTTTCCTAAGTGCATGCAGAAAACTTCCGCCTCCAAAACAGGCCCCGAAATGGCCTCAAATAAAAAAAAATAGGGATATCGAGGGCTAAAGCCCTCGCCCGCAGCATATACTACCCTCTTGCCACACCGCGAAGGGCGTCTCAATCTGAGACAATGCACTCTTGCACTTTCCGACTGTGCTATTGCAGAGACTTGCTCCCAAAACAGAAAAATGAAAGCAACACTGGTCCTCTTACCAAAACACCGTGAAATTGTCTTGCTTTCTTGAGCTCCTTACCACGAACAAGGCTCTGATACCATGTCAAGATTGTGGGAGAGAAGGAAGGAGTCTCACTTGTAGCTTTCTTGCTTGCACAATGAGGGAATACACACAAAGGTGGAGGCTGAAAACAGTTTTCCTCTTCTTAGTTTGTGTAAGCCAAAAGAACTCTAGTACAAAGAAATAGAAGAACCCTATATATGGGTCTCAAACCAAACTCAACCAACTAAGGTGGCATACTAACTGAGCCACGAACTAGAGTAGATAAGGATAGCTGTCATGTAGCTATTATTCATGGGCAGTGTACCAACCGCATCTACAACTAACAAGTCGGTGACATAAATGCATAGGGGTCACCTGGCATAACACGAGTGGAGCTCGATATCTCAATATAAAGTGGTGTTGAATTTGCATGGATCACAAAAAGGCAATGGATCTACGTCCATTAAAGTCATAACAAACTCCTCCAATGAAGTAACAGATGATGCATCAAGAGACGAAGAGGCTATTAAACAGATCTTTCCCAAGAAAACAGAGGCACAGTCCCTAACAGTGGGCACTGTAAACCAACTATCGAGTGAAGAAAAGTCTTTGTCCATGGGAGAATATCTCTTGCCTAAACCCGAATTGACTTCTGAAATGACTTCTAATAGCAAAATAGAAGCATGGATGTATTGTTCTCCCTGTTACATGTGGTAGTTGTAGAGTTAGAGATAGAGACAGAGTTAGAGACAGAGACAAAGGCTGAAGTAGAGGACATAACAAAGAGCTTGTTCTTCTCTTATAGAACACCCACAGATGTCAAAACAAAACATGAAGAGGATGAATGTGATAATGCAAATGAAGATTATGAAAGTAATCTAGAAGGATCTATCCTACTCATAGAAGGCAGAGATGAGGAAGATGTCCCTGACGTTCCTGAAGCGTTAGAAGCAAAAGATCCCTTTCTATTTGACAGAATGATCATGGTACCCTTTGGATTGATCCATGAATCATGTCATACACAAAGCCTTTATAAGAAATGGATTAAGAAGAATAGGCCTTCCTTCGGCAGTGGCTCTTGTCATCAAAAGTTACCCTTCCTTAAAGAAGATGATGACGATGCACCTTGCCAACAACCCGTAGCCGTGAAGCTCAAGTAGAACACAAGAAGTTCATGTTATGTGACATTCTTGGATGCATCTTTAGAAGACAAATTCTTGAGCCAAGAAGTAACTCATCCCCAATCCAAACTTGAAACCTCAATGATACCCTTTTAGCCTCCCAAAGAGCAAGCTAAGCCTCCATTAAAAGACAATAGTAGTTCTAGTGCATCATCAGAAGATGAGACCCCTCCCTTGAAGGAGTTGGATCTTTACCCTGGATCTTTACCCGGAAGCAATCCGTGGGACATTTATCCATGAAGTGAAAGGTGAAAGGAAATTGACGTTCTTGGATGCTGATGGTACCGAATGTCACCTGAAAGTGGGTCTAAATCTTCCTAGAAGAAGAACTAATGGTCCTGTGTGACCTACTAAAGGAAAACTTAGACATGTTTGCATGGTCGTATAAAGATCTAAAGGGGATTAATCCCACAGTATGCCAACACCACATCGATCTGGAGCCTAATGCCAAACCTGTGAAGCAAAGATAGAGGTGCATGAATCCCAATTATTCGGCTCTGGTGAAGGCCAAATTATTAAAGCTTCTTGAAGCTGAGTTCATTTATCCCGTGGCTAACAGTGAATGGGTTTCACCCATTGTGGTCGTACCCAAGAAGAACGGGAAACTTCAAATATGTGTGGACTTTTGAAAGCTGAATTCCAAGACAAAGAAGAAACATTTCCCTATTCCTTTCATAGACCAACTATTGGACACAATGGTAGGCCATGAGCTCTATTCCCTCTTGGATGGATTTAGCGGATACAACCAAGTCCAAATTGCAAAAGAAGACCAATCCAAAACAACCTTCACAACTGAATCGAGAACCTATGCTTACAGAGTGATGCCATTTGGGCTCTGTAATGCTCCGGCTACCTTCCAATGAGTGATGATGGCTGCCTTCTAATACCATCTGCATGATTCCATTGAGGTGTATATCGATGACTTCTGTGTCTATAGCCTAATTCGTGAGCATTGGGAACACCTAGAGCAATGTTTTAATAGATGTTGAGAGTATGGTATTTCTCTCAACCCCAAAAAATATGTTTTTGGTGTCTCATCAAGAATTCTTCTAGGCCACATTGTCTTTGCACAAGGGATAGCAACAGATCCTACTAAGATTGAGAAGATTGCTACCTTGATAGCCCCAACTAGCCTTAAGCAATTGAGGGGATTTCTTGGCCATGTGGGCTATTAGAGGAGCAAGATGATCCGGACCTCCTTGATGCTTCCTTATTCTTGGTTGAGATTGTAACTCCCTAGTATGTAGACATAGCCAACCTCTTGTAAACTCAACAATACCACCCTAGCCTCTCTAGCAGAGAGAAGAAGAAGCTTCTATTGGAATCAGCCCCCTACACCTTGCTAGGCGGTGCACTGTACAAGAAGTTGTACAAGAAGGGCAAAGATGAAGTGTTGTGAAGATGTGTTGCAGGAGACAAGATCGGGATTGTTCTTAAGGGTTGTCATGACGAGCCATGTGGAGGACACTTTGTAGGAGAAGCAACAGCTAGAAAGGCTCTACTCACAGGATACCGGTGGTGGCCGACCCTCCATAAGGATGCCTATGACTAATGCAAGAGATGCAATGCTTGTCAACGAATGGAGAAACCTACCAAATCCAGTGCCATGCCCTTGCAACCCATTCTTCCCCTAAAGCCGCTTGAAAAGTGGGGGATTGATTTCGTGCATCCCATCAATCCGCCAACCAGACAGAAGTAGAATAGATACATCCTGGTATATACTAATTGTGTCACCAAGTGGTGTGAAGATAAAGCTCTGAAGCAGGATGATGGCAATAGCGTGGCATTGTTCCTGTGTATGAGAATATCATCACCCATTTTGGTAGTCCCCTAGAGCTCGTAAGTGACCAAGGTAGGCACTTCCTTAACAAAATCATGGAAGAGTTGACAAAACTGTATAAGATCCGCCATCACAAGTCAACACTCATATACCGATATGGCAGTTTCCACATTCATATCAAATGACGTGGTTGGTATATGCATCAGTATATCATTCCAATGATACTTTATAGTTGGTAGTCCATCTACCTAAGTTATCGAATATCTATCTAGTCATCTTTATACTTAGAGTATTCACACTATGGACCACTTATATATTATATATATTGTACTCTCTCTTATTCATATTAGAGGGTATGAGGTCCCATAAGAATTTGGTTTAACTACCAAATATGTCAGCCAATAGTCTTTTCTTGCAAGGGGTTTTTTTTACGTATGGGAGGATGCCCAATGGTATAATTGTGATTTGGTCTGCCAATCTAATAATCCACTGTGTAGGTTGAATTTCTTGCAACCCTAAGTCCTTCATTCTCACATCTGTCATAATGTTTACTCATGAGCCTCCATCAATCAATGCACCTAAAATAAAGCATCCTTCTATCCATACACTAATCTCTGGGGTTCTACGATCTAAGAAGGTGTTAGCCACATCTACTTCCTTTACAGGTTTCGGGGTCTTATTGGTCTTGGTCTTTGTTGAAGGAGCTATCCTTAATCCACATCTTCTTGTCAAGATGCTTTTGAATTTTTTTCAGCAGCAGCTGGGAGACAACATCAACAACTGTCAGAATGTTAAGTTTGGTTTAAAGGTGTCTAGGTCTTTTACCAAGTCATAATCGTTGATAGGATCCATGGGCTTCTCCATCCTGCTGGGGAATGGGGCTACACCCATTTTCATCTTTCCTTTTTCTTCTAGCAATGGTAGCATCAGCATTTCTTGTGTTTCTGGAAGTGCTTCTGTATCATCTATCTCCTGGACCTCTGGTCCTATTTCTGGGACTTTCTCTGTGACTCTCTATGGCACTACAGTGCTCTATACTGCACTGCTCTGTCCTGTACTGCTCTGTCCCTCTGTTGATGGGTTGAACTTCACAGTCTTAGCAAGAGAATTATTTTCTTTCTGAACAACTCATTCCTTCTTCTTCGCACGTGTGATAGCGGCAACTTCCAATTCTACCAAATTGGAGGCAAGCTCTTGTGCCTTCTGTTGGCTATCAGTAGCATTGGCCTTGACAGGAGCTAGACTTGGGCAGTCCTTTGCAGTGTGGCATCTCCTTTGCATCGACAGCATAAGGGCTTGTAATCCATAGATCATCTAGGGTTTGGACAATTCGGGGAGATATGACCCTTTTCTCCACACCTATAACATTCCACCTCTGATCTCTAACCACCGCCAAACTGTCGTCCTCTCTGTAACTTTGAGAGGAAAACCTCCTTCGACCAAAATTAGGACCAAATTTCCTAAGCTTTGGTCCAATATCATGTGTTGTCATTTTGGATTCTAGCAAGTTGAATCTTGCATTTTCATCCTTCTGTCTTTGTTCGTGCATCTCTTTCAGAGAGCAAATATCCTATATATGGTTCTTCTGCAAATAGTAGGAACATAAGGCTCCAGGAATGGTTGGTTTTCGAGTACATTCAGTGGCTAAATGCCCCACTTGATGACACTTTCCGCACCATGTATTAGAGTGCATTACATCTCTTCCAGATCCTGTAGAGGTGGATATATTGGCGGTATTCACCTTCAGCATCTGTAGCTACTCTGTAATCACATTCATAAGCTCTTTCTTGATACTTGCAACTAAGTTGGATAAGTAGTCCTTCAGATTTTCACCTCCTGAAATGCTTGTAGTAGGATTTTTGTGAAGCTTCACTGCATACACTGGTTGGGTCAATCTAGAGGGTCCTCTATTCTGGTTTGGATTTAGAGCTCATGTTGTGACTTGGGATTGTTGATTCCAATTGGTAGGGTTTCACTATTGTTGAGTTGCCATTGGAGGAATTTTTTGAGGCCACTGTTGTTGTGGTTGAACCATCATTTGAGGCACTGTCGTCTATGGTGACCATAGTGGATTAGGTGCACTATACTGCGGCATTGTTTGCATGTGGGGATAAGAGTAGGGAACTACCCGTGGAATTGCATTTGGTGGGTATACCATTCCTAGCATGGGAGGAGGTAAGACTCCTCTTCTTGGAGTCATTGACAGCCTTGCTTCAACTTCGTCATACAACCTTACACCTTCCACTGCAGCTTGCAAATTAACTGGTCTTTTCAATTCCACGAACTTGCAAACTTTTGGTTGTAGGCCTCTAAGAAACACTCCTTTCTGGATACCTTCGTCCAAATGATGGTTAGTCTATCTCTTTAGGATGGATTCCATTCATGAGACATAAGCTTCTACTCTTTCTCTAGAGGACTGACTTAGGTTCATGAACTCCTCTCGCATCCTCTCTTCAAAATCTTTACGCCTAAATTTAGTGAGGAAGGCCAACTTCAAGTCATCCCAAGTGCCAAAAGTTCTTGTTGCTCGTCTCTCATACCACTAAAATGCCACACTCTTGAAAGTGGCGGGGAATATTGCTAACCAATGCTCAGGGGTTCTGGCATTGTTAGCCACACATGCTACCATAAATTTTGCTACATGAAGATCAGGGTCTTCATTGTACTTTACCTTAAAAACTGGCAATGGGACTACATTTGCTAGCCTATCATCAATATTTCCAGGATGAAACTGACTAGGAAGGGGACCTTGAGTTGCCATGGGGACTTCTGTAAAGAGTGCTTTTAGGGCATCAAAGGAGGCTTCTGCTTTTGCGAGCTCGTTCTCAGCTTTGATTTTTGCCTTATCCCTTCTCACGTACCTCTGGACTTCATTCTAACACTTGCCTCTTGATTGCTTCATTCATCAGGGGCTTGGCTCCAACCAGTTGTTCAATAATCAGTAGAATAGAATCAGAGAGGGGCTTCAGTCTCTAGGGGATTCTCTGGCCAACATCTCCTCTATTTTCTTATTTTTAACATCTCTGAATTCGGCTTTCAAACCACTACAGAGGGGGAGATATTCCATTCTGAAAGTATCAAAACTCATTCTTCTTAGGATCATTATTGTGGCAACATTATAATAATGCCAGCTTCTGAGGGTTTCAACAGTGTATGTTGTGGAAAACACCTTGTCTACCAACTTCCAATGGGTTGCTAATTGTCAGTGCACCAGGCATCCCACGTATCTTGCTGTTGAACATCCATGAACAAATTCCAACTCTTTTACTTCTTGTTTTCGTGAACCTCCACTAACCACGACTTCTGAAGCTTCTTCACAATTGCCCACTTGATGATGTCCGGAAATTTCTCAATGAATACCAAATCTTCCATGGATAGTCATTCTCTCTGCTTCTACTCTTCAATTTGTTCTCAAACAATTTTCCACCAAGATGCAAGTTTCTATTGTTTCAACAGGAAGAGGAAATAGTCCACCACATAGAGCATGCATCATGATGGTAATATGTTTCTACCATTGTGGGATGAACTTCTTATGGAAAGTGGCTTTGGCAATAAGAATCTCCAACTCTTCAATGGAAGAAGGAACTTTGCAAACATCCATTGAATTCACCTCTTCTTGGCAATGCCACTTCCTTCATTTTCAACCTCTTTTGATGCTTGTTGATGGCAAGTTTCCTCGGCTACGCACCAAAAACATGGAGCCCCAAGAGAAACACCAAGGAAAAGGGGATTCTACTGCAAGAAAATCTATCTTGTAACATCAACAAGCTTTTATTTCATTCTTTTGATGACCAAAACAAGGAAAACAACAAATCTTCACGTAGCATCATAGTAGATATCTCCTACGGATTTGATAGAATCAACCATAATCTTCAACATCTTCACAGAACCCTTCAATAGAACAAGGAACATAAAGGAATACACCATTTTTTAATGGAAATCAATCACACAGTATTCATCTTCAATGTATTCATAGTTTTCTCTCTCAATCTCTCATATACAGTTACACTGTTTTGATAGAATTGGCTCTCTCTCTCTCTCTCTCTCTCTCTCTCTCTCTCTCTCTCTCTCTCTCTCTCTCTCTCTCTCTCTCTCTCTCTCTCTCTCTCTCTCTCTCTCTCTCTCTCTCTCTCTCTCTCTCTCTCTCTCTCTCTCTCTCTCTCTCTCTCTCTCTCTCTATAGTACATCATCTTCTCACTACAATACTCAATAATGACTCTTAATAATCCTTCTTAGGTCGGGATGCACCTCCCAAGAGGTATGTCTAATGCGAAGAGGCACCAAAGCCACTACAATGTCTCTTCATAGCTCACTACTGTCACTGTCTCTCCAGTCTTCTCTTCAGTCTTCAACAACTGCTTCTTCCATTTGTTTTAGCTCTTTTGAACTTAGATTCATCCTTTCCAAAAGTTAGAAAACTTTTCACACATACATTCTACAGAACACTTACAAAAGATCTACAGAACAAAATAGAACAGGAACAAAGCAAAGTCAAAACAGAGACAGAGGCTCCACAGAAGGTTTACAGAGGGTTACAGAAGGTCATCAGAGAACAGCACATCCTCATAACTCATAATAAAACCATTCCAAACTATCAAAAACTATTTAATTAACTTTCAAAATATTTCAACCTTCATCAATCATCAATCCATGCTTCATACAGAAGAAAATCAGAACAAAACAAAAGCTATACAGAAGGTATCAGAACCAATCAGAACCTATCAGAACATCACAGAGCTTTATATTTCTACTAAGAATCATCATGAGCTTCCAAAACATAATCAATATCATCCAAAACACTCTCAAAAAATTCCATTAACAACCATACATCACTCTAAATCCATCAAAAATCAATCATTCAGACCTTAAAAACAACAAAAATCAGTCAAAAATTCAGTCGTTTTTCACTCTTAATAGGTACCGAATTGCTTCCAAATCGAGTGGGCTAAATATGGATGACCAAAGATGGGTTGAGCATCAATGTTGCACTATTTTTCTATCCCAAATCAATTTTTTAAAAAACCTGCAACAAAAGGAAAAAAACTGATAACTCTCTTTTATGAAGAAAAATGGCTTTTTTTTAATATTTTATTGACCAAATGGTGTTCATATTGGATGAAAATTGGTAGGAATGTTGTTTGCTTTTTTTTTTAGGCTTGTGTGGAAAAAAAATCAGAATAAATAATTTGTTAATGCTGAAAATAATTTTCTAAAACCTGAAAAACACTCATTTTACAAAGAAAATTGGATTTTTGTCATTTCGGGTTTGATAAAAAAGATGCATATGGGATTAAATGTGGGAAATGAGTGATTCTCGATTTTTACAATTAGAAAAACTAGAAAAACAAATAAATGCCCTATTTTTTATAAATAAATAGTGAAAAATAAAAAAATGAGAAATTTTAGATTTTTGTGCTTCAATAAATAGGGAAAAATATGGATAATGTGTGTGCATGTTTGGCAAGGTTGAGGCATGAGGTATAGCCTTCGTTCACCCTTGCTTATACGTTTTAGTGCGTTTTTATTGCTTTATACATTGAAAATGACCAAAAAAAACCCTACACCTATGCAACGATGCAACACATAAACATTAGAGGGCTTGATGTTAAGAGATTAAGAGTATTGTGAGGGTTTGGATCTTTGAAATATTTGACTGTGCATTTCATTTAGAATTGTGATATTTCAATTTAAGGGGCTAGTAGTACGAGAAATCGGTGCTAGTCTCCATACATCGAAGCATACATTTAGTGAAGATCATGAAAGGGAAGTTTTTGCACATCACAAAATGCTGATTTGATAAATATTAGTTGTGCACAATAGGCATACACTTTTGCATTTTACATTTCGTATGGCATAATCTCCTGGATGCATAGCACTTGTATGTTCAACATTGACCAACGTTGAGAGTGTGAGGAAGTCCTTTGTTGAAGGTTAGACGAGCGGTTCCTTGAGATAAGTTCAGTGAGGAAACATCAACTCCTGGATCGTTTGATAAATCAAAAGAGTGGACTATGTATCATGTGTATTATATGTTGAGAAGCGCATCTTGGGGCCAATCCCCTTGATGTAGGAGAGCTATAGTGAGGCTGTGGTGTTTCAATCGAGAGCTTGCCTCCTGTGTATGTGATATGAGGTGTTATACCTATATATAATGGGATCTCCTCTGGGGAGGAAGGGAAGGTAAATGTTGGATTGTGTCCTATTACAAACACAAGATCGATATTAGATTTTAGTGTAGTGTGAGCCTTAGACGCTCTTGGCTGCGAGACCGTGTGGAGTGTCTTGTGTGTCTTAGAGGTTCGGCTAGTGCTAGAGAGCCAATGTCAGGCCCATTTCAGGTCCCAACACCAATCCTCTTTTCTATTTGATAAGAGCTAATTAGGACCAGTGAGCTCAGCTTGGTTAAGAGTGAATCTTCCCTTGATCTCATCCTCATCCATGAACTCCCCCGTAGTAGCTAAACAAATATCTTTCCATCTCTAAATTCCTTTATGATCTAAGGCTTGGCAAAGCTTAGTGTGCAAAGTGATTGGGACTTTTCCATTCTTGTACCCATATAGGGAGAGCCACATATGTTGGTTTAGAGAGTGATCCCCATGTCTACCAAAATTTACACTCCACTTCATGCCCTTGACGAACTTATTCTAGGATTTCAAGATGGAGTTATCCATGGGGGATTGTTTGATTTTAAACTCCATGTCTTCAACAAGGACATCCATCCACTCCAACTCCCTCCACTTGCCTTTGGTTGGTAGAGTACCCTACATCCAAGATGTCTTTAGTTGTACCCATGGAAGATTGAGTTCAAACTTGACTATGAAGTTGAAGAGTAGCCTAGTCACCTTGGACAAGAGAAACTGCAACCCAAGCCCACCATTATACTTAGCCTCACAGAAGAAGTCCCAAGAGATTGAGTGCTAGTTTTCAAATTTTGCAAACCCCCTTACAAAGTTGTTGGCTAGTTTCTCCACCAAATCAAAAGAAGGAGAAAGTAGTTGCCATAAATCAAGCAATTGGGTCAATTATTGAATTAACAATAATGATCCTACCACAAAGTCCCATGGGGAGGTGGACATATAGCCTCATTTTTCCCTTAACCTTAGCTTTGAGCCGCTTAGACTTCTACCTCTATGTGAGAGCTATCCCGAGTGGGAAGCCAAGGTATTGAAAGATCTACCAAGTTCTTATGATCTTATACTCGTAGTCAAGTTGCCATTCTTGGGGGGTCGAGAGCGTTTGAGGGAAAGCATATCTATTTTGCACACACTAATCTTTGAACCCATTGTGAATAGGGTGGGTATCAAGGTTGTGAAGGAGTAAAGAGGGGCTCTTGTATGTGCACTAGGGTGATGATCTTGTATAGTGTACTAAGGTAAGTGGACTAGCATGAGCTATAGGGCAAGGGTGCTATAGTGTACTACACTAGTATGATCTATAGTGCACTATGGTGTGTCCTAAGATGTAAGGTGAGTGCAAGTGCGCAATGGCTACTATTGTGCAAGTGCAAGAGGTGCTTTTAGGTATGCACTAAGATATAAGGTGCACATGCACAAGGGTGGGTTGTCTGCATAATGCAAGTGCAAGCTCAAGAGCAAAGGAGTGCTTACAAGTGTATGTGGGAGTGCTAGTGCAAATGCTCCTAGATTAGAGTGCACACAAGTACACACAAGTGCACAAGGGTATACACTATTATACTTAAGGGCACAAGGGTGCAAGGATCTATGTGCAAGATCTTCAATGAATGGTGGGATGGTAGAAAAGCACTATAGGGTGCCTCGTTCCTTCCTCCTTCCACCCATCAAACCCCATTGCAAATAGGGTAGGCACTTGGCTAAAGAGAGAAAAGGAAAGAGGGATTGATCAAGTTCCCAAGTCCATTGTGAGTTCTTACAAATGTACATATGTATGGTGGAGTGTAGTGGGGGGATGTGCAAGGTTCAAGTGCACATGTGCACTACAAGTGCACATGCACATGAGTGCACATGGTCTGTGTCACTATGAGTGCTAGTGCATATGTCAGTGGTGCACATGCCAATGTGCAATATTAATTTTAATATACTGTGTAGTTATCATAGAGGCCAAAATTTTTCAAAACTCTACCAAGTTTTAAAGAATGAAAAACAACCATAACTTTGACCTTAATAAATATAGCATATTGTGTAAATGTAATGAAGGTTACCTATAGGGTGTCAAGTGGCCTCCTTCACTTCTCTTTTTTAATACAATACTCCCCAAGGTATAAATTACTACAAATACTCAAATCTTCAATGCTTGGAAGAGTACCAACAATAAATTCATACATTTTCTTACTGATTGTCATGGTATACCTCTTTGCTGGTACTTTGTCCCCATCAACTCCTCCTTTTTGGTAGTCCTTCCTCTTTTTTAGCAACTCTTTCCCTTCACAACAACCTAGGGCATGGTAGAGGGGGTTAGAGGGGGAGATGGTAGTGGAGGGGTGGGTTTTGGTGGACAAGGGAAAAGGGATTGGGAGTGGAGATAGAGGTTGTGAGGTGGTGTTTAAAAGGTGGAGGAAGAGTATTGGTGTAAGGATGAGGAGTGGGCGGAAGGCAAGTAGGTTATGGTGGTGAAGGGATATGAAGTGGTGATAATAGGTAGTACAAGTGTTGTTAGTGGTAGAGGAAAGAGAAGCGACAAGAGAGAAACCATGAAGGATGGAGAGTCACCTATGGATCTAGAATCAATTTTTGCCACAATATAGTTGTGCTTTTTGTATATGATGATGGTGCTTTTGCTCCATGAAAATATGTTTCTTATTAAAACTTTCCTCTCTTTTGATATTCATAACTACATTGATGAGCTTGGGAGTTGACAATGTTGATTCTAAAATTCATTGGCAAGTTGATAGCGAATCAGCATGAACAATGGCTAATGTCAATGTTGATCTAGAAGCAAGCTCGTATGGGGCTCTCAATTGCTACAAACACACAGGGGGTGTGTTTAGCTATAGCAAGCACACTAGACATGTTAGCTAATGCATGTTGGGCTTTAACAAGTGCACATGGCAACATGTTATCTCTCTTAGGTAGTGTGTTGGCTATTGGGTGGCACCATGATTCCAAGGTAGATGGATACACTCCTATGATTTCAAGAGTTCTGATCAACGAAGTACTTAGGCTAGCACAATTAACAAACTCAATGATTCCTTGTAGTGAGCCTGATAGGCATTCCATCAGCCTGGTAAAAGTACATAGCAAGCTCCATGATCGATATGGATACACTTTGATTCTCAACCCTCTACAACCTCCGCTTGCATGAGAGAAAGCATGCATATGGCATGAGAGCATTTGGAGAAAAGATGAAAGAGCTTCACTCACTTACTCCCTCACTCTCTCATACACACACACACACACACACTCTCTCTCTCTCTCTCTCTCTCTCTCTCTCTCTCTCTCTCTCTCTCTCTCTCTCTCTCTCTCTCTCTCTCTCTCTCTCTCTCTCTCTCTCTCTCTCTCTCTCTCTCTCTCTCTCTCTCTCTCTCTCTCTCTCTCTCTCTCTCTCTCTCTCTCTCTCTCTCTCTCTCTCTCTCTCTCTCTCTCTCTCTCTCTCTCTCTCTCTATGGAAGTAAAAAATTAAGTACATAAAGTTTACACACATGTGAATAGTTGTTTTATTCATCCTCATCCTTTAAATATATAAAACTTAGGGGTAGGGTTTCCCCATTCTCAATCAAATCCTACCCCTAAGTAGCGTAGGTGGATAGCTACCTTGCAAAATTGTGATTTTGGCATCACTCATACAAGGGGCAAAGACAATATGGTAGCTGATTCTCTCTCTAGAATATGGGCATGTTAGGTTTCATCTATGAGACTAAGTTACATGCTGACTCGATTGAGGAGTTATAGGTAGCATATCTTTTAAATGATGAGCTCGATCATGTACTTCAAAAATTATAGCAAGGTCTTATGGAGAAAAACTCACATTATCAGCTTAAAAATGGCCTCATTTGGCTTAATGGCAAGATTGTTATTCCTCTACTTTTTCTTTCAAGCTAAAATTTATTAAGGAGCTACATTCTTTGCCCATAGCGACACTTTGGAGTATTTAAGACCTATGATAAAATCAGCAAGAGCTTTCACTGGAAAGTATTGTGCAATATAAAAATATGTTAAGGACTATGTCATGAAGTGTATACCTTGTCAACAAAATAGGGATAGCACCTGTAAGCTAGGTGGTTTATTGCAGCCATTGCCTATTCTGAAAGGCAAGTAGACATATATTACTATGGATTTCATTACCAGTCTACCTATTACTAGAAAGGGTTAGAATAGCATGTATGTGGTACTGGATAGACTCACTAATGTCTCCCCTTCTATTCCTGCCAAGACTCTATTCATTGCTTCATAAGTGGCTAGTCAGTTCATGGAGTAGATCTTTATATTACATGGATTACTACATGTGATTGTGCATGATAGGGATACCAAGTTCATAAGTAACTTTTGGCAAGCTGTATTTAGCTCCATGGGTACTAATTTGGCTCCTTCTATAGCCTATTATCCATAGACTGATGGTTGGACAAAAAGGGTTAATAAGTGGTTGGAGACTTACCTTCACTATTTCTGTCATGATTTACAACATGTGTGGGATCCATGGTTACATTTGGCTGAGTTTTCCTATAATAACTTCACTCATGCTGGCATTACAATTTTACCCTTTGAGGCTATGTATGGCTACAAGGTACCTTTACCCATAATTATTTTCAATTAAAAGATTAACCCTCATGGAAAGGAAGAATTGGAAAGAATACAAGCCCTTCTTCAACAATGTAAGATGAACCTTAAGATCAGATGAAGATATATGCTTATGAGAAGAGACAGCCTTTGCAGTTCCAAGAGGGAGAGTTAGTTCCCTTGAAAGTACCCAATACTCGATATTCTACTCTCTTAGATGGCTCTAGCAACAAACTTTCTCATAGGTTCTATGGGCCCTAAAGATCTTGAAGTGTATTGGAGACTTGGTGTATCAATTGAAACTTTCCTCTTCCACTAAGATTCATAATGAATTTCATGTTAGTTACCTCAAACCCTTTTATGGTACCTAGGTAGAAATAGTTGATGAGATGCCTCTTATGGATGAAGAAGGACTTATTCAATACATTCCTGATGACGAGGTCATAGGTTAGGGTGAAAAGAAGCTTTGCTCTCATTCCATCATTGATTATTTGATCAACTGGAAGGATTTACCACTCAAGGAAGCTTCTTGGAGGCCAGATTCCAATTTGGATGAGTTTTTTTATCTACGGGATGCATTGATGGGGTTGAGACATAGTCACATGGGTGCCAATTGCACTCTAAATAGGGTCTAGACAACAATTTATTTTATAATGAATTTTACTCTCCCTAATTTTTACAATCCAGCTACCTACATATGATCAAAGTACTCTTCAATATAGCTACATTTTGATATGTGGCATGCCCTATTTGGATACTTCTATCAAAAGTTATGGTAGTTTTCTTCAACATGCCTTGTTTTCTATAACAAGATGTCTATTCTTTACAGAGTCTATTGCTTCAAGATTTGAAGGCTCCAATTCATTTTAAAGGCATCCAAATTATGTAGATGGCAGAGGCTTTTCTTTATGTCTTCATTTCACTAAATAACTCTTCACTATACGATTCCAATCTCATATTTTGTATAGTTGAAATTAGAGTAGTACTTTGTTTCATCCATCCTTCTTTGCCATTGTAAATTTGTTTTTGTGTGGGCAAAAACCTTTGAGCAAGGATGAATTGTAAGAATGTAGCGTGCCCGCCCCTCAAATCACAGGACACATCTTAGCAGCCCATCAAGAGATCAATATAGAAGATGCCGCCTGGCACTCCCAAGGAATGACACAGGGTTTGCCAACTAGGGTATCTCGAGTCTGCCTCGCAACGGAACCTATCTGGACGTTCCCACTAGGATCGACCTGAAGTTCAGGTTCTTAGCAACCGGGTCATCCTAACAGCCTTTTAGCGTCGGTCGACAGCCGCTCCACTTTGCATAGATACACTGGACCCAAGCAGACTCATACCACACTTGGTTCAAAGAGAATGGGAAGCGAGGGGAATGCATTGCTCGACCTCTCTACCCGTAGGGCATAGTCCCATTCCGGTCCCCTAAAACGGTATGAATCAGGGTTCTAGCCAATATTGTCTAAGGTCATCGACCGAATTTTTCCTAACATTTCTCGTTAACATTTCCTTTGAGGAAAGCTCTCGGCTAACCGAGACCACCCTTCCGTAGGATAGACCCATTGGTCACATCCACCACACTTCCCTCGGGGGTTGTTTTAGTTATCTAATTACCTACCACATTATGTTTGACACATAAAAGCAGCTTCCTTAACTAACCCATTAATCACAAGCTCCTTTACATAACTTAGGGCACTGACACAAAAACAAGATAAAACAAGATCAAACACTTCCTTAACTTATCTTCAGATTAATGTTTGTCTCTCGCCCATATAGGAGAATTAAGTGTTCCTTTCTGCCTTCGCAAAAAAATCCTTCCGTCTCTCGACAACAAAACCCGAAGGTTTATCCTCCCAAGATTCCGCCTTGTAACCAGTATCAAGGCCTCGAGATCCCATCTCGAGTCACGTAGAACACTTGTGTAGAGTCTGGAGGCATTGGGATTTATGGCCAGAGCCCCCACTGGTACCCAAGTATCCTCCTACACCAAGTAATTTCCACAGAGAGACCTCTCGCAGCAGGTTCGGTCCACATTCCCGGCGCAGATTCATAACCCCCTTGGATAGGGTTTGGCGGTTCGCAGGGGGTAGCTAGCGTCATCCTTCCTTAATTATCCCTTTAGGAAATCAACCATAGATGAAGAAACCAACTCAATAACATGTACTAGGGAAAGCATCCCTTTTGTTTCCAGGGCAATCGGTCATCTCAAACCCGCCATCTCAGACCTGGCCATGCAATCATCAATCACAAACAACTTGGATTAGCATCCAAAACCACATCAACAATAGTTGAATGCACTACCTCTTGCTTCAAGGCATCGCAATCCCATTGCATGCACAACCAAAATTTAGCTTGGATATATCAAAACACTTTTACAACCTTTTCAAACAACCAAGCATAACTTGGGTCAACAATTCATCTTTAACAAGATCAACCTTCATTAAAACCATTTCAATAGTTCCAAGCAACATGCTTAGCATGAATCAACTACCCTAAAGTTCGCTCTCCCCCTTGGGTTAGGGCTTTGCAAGGTCGATTTAACAAGTTCCTTCTAGGTCCTTTTGTCTTGCGCGGCCCTCGACAGTTGCGACTTACAATTTGTGAGTTTCACAACCATAGAGCCTTTGATGGACAACCCTTTGTTGGAAAAGAAACGACTAAGTCCTTGGAGTTGGGTTCTTAGGTTTTCAAGGTATAGCAATAAACCCTCCTTGTTGGTCATTAGTTGTGGACATCAACTTTAAGTAAATGTAACATCTTCTAACCTTCTATCTTTAAGTGTCATACTATGCAGAATTTTTACTCTTTATCTTTTACTCTCCTTCTACCTAAACTGTGAATGCAATAAACATTCGTATGCAGTGTATGTTAATCGAACGCCTATAATTCATTTAACCCTCAATGAAATATAAATTATTATTGCCTTATATCTTCCTAATGCAATTGTGATACCTTCCTTTTCTGATCATTGCAACCCCTAGTGCACCCTTATCTTTCCATTTCCAATGTATGCAATGTAACTTGAATATCCTTCCCCCCATCACCTAACTTATAATTTCCCAAGAAATAATATGGCTACGTCAGTTCATGCAGTTCCGTACAATAGCATCGCATGCAAAATTTCAACATGAAATCTATCATCTTTTGTTCAAAGAAAGCTATCATTTCATTCAAGTATATATGTCATTTTCCTTTTCTATGTACTTTTATCATGCGAATCTTCCTTTCCTCACAACTACATGATACGGGATTATTTTCAATTTGAAAGATCTGTTTACATGTGCTACTATATGATCAAGAGCAAGGAACCTAGCCTGAACGGTCGGGGAGGGGTGGCATGTTATTTTCATTTCCACCGGTGTTCCTAACTACAATTCTCTCGGCTCATGATAGTCCTGTAGCTCTCTCAAGCTCCGGGGCCATGGCTCCAAGTGTACCTCTATCTCTAAGCCCTCTACTCTATCTCTCCCTATCTCCTTCTCTTCTTCTCTATCTCTCCTCTTCCTCTCCTTCTTCTTCCCTTCTTCACCTCTCTCTCTCTCCCTCTTCTTCTCTTCTTCTCCTCTTCCTCTCCCACTTCTTTTTCTCCTTCTCCTCCTCTTCTTCCTCTCCTTCTTCTTCTCCTTCTCTCTCTCCCTTCCTCTTCTTCTTCTTCTTCTCTCTTCTCTCTCTCTCTCCTTCTCTCTTCTCTCTCTCCTTCTCTTCTTCTCCCTTCTTCTTCTCCTTCTCTCTCTCCTCCTCCTCCTCCTCCTCCTCCTCCTCCTCCTCCTCCTCCTCCTCCTCCTCCTCCTCCTCCTCCTTCTTCTTCTTCTTCTTCTTCTTCTTCTTCTCTCTCCTTCCTCTTCTTCTCTCCCTCTTCTTCTCCTTCTCTCTCACCCTCTTCTTCTCCTTCTTCTTCTCCTTCACTCTCCCCCTCTTCTTTCTACCTTTCTCTTCTTCTCACTAAGCGCACAGGGGGGACTGTTGATGCCAGGGGGGCATGTTGTTCCCCAGACTGGGGAGGGAGCATGTTGTGACATGCCTATTGTTGCCGCATGTGCAAAGGGGGGGAACGCTTTCGAGATGGAGGGGGGGCGTTGTAATTCGTCAGCAGGGGGCACACCATCCAGAATCACGAGGGGGGAGGACCCTCGCTGCCTCCCTGCGGACCACCAGGAGGCCCCTAATCTATCATCTTTTGTTCAAAGAAAGCTATCATTTCATTCAAGTGTCATTTTCCTTTTCTATGTACTTTTATCATGTGAATCTTCATTTCCTCACGACTACATGATATGGGATTATTTTCAATTTGAAATATCTGTTTACATGTGCTACTATATGATCAAGAGCAAGGAACCTGGCCTGAACGGTCGGGGAGGGGTGGCATCTTATTTTCATTTCCACCGGTGTTCCTAACTACAATTCTCTCAGCTCATGATGGTCCTGTAGCTCTCTCAAGCTCCAGGGCCATGGCTCCGAGTGTACCTCTATCTCTAAGCCCTCTACTCTATCTCTCCCTATCTCCTTCTCTTCTTCTCTATCTCTCCTCTTCCTCTCCTTCTTCTTCCCTTCTTCAGCTCTCTCTCTCCCTCTTCTTCTCTTCTTCTCCTCTTCCTCTCCCACTTCTTTTTCTCCTTCTCCTCCTCTTCTTCCTCTCCTTCTTCTTCTCCTTCTCTCTCTCCCTTCCTCTTCTTCTTCTTCTTCTCTCTTCTCTCTCTCTCTCCTTCTCTCTTCTCTCTCTCCTTCTCTTCTTCTCCCTTCTTCTTCTCCTCTCTCTCCCTCTTCTTCTCCTTCTCTCTCTCCTCCTCCTCCTCCTCCTCCTCCTCCTCCTTCTTCTTCTTCTTATTCTTCTTCTTCTTCTTCTTCTTCTTCTTCTTCTTCTTCTCTCTCCTTCCTCTTCTTCTCTCCTTCTTCTTCTCCTTCTCTCTCACCCTCTTCTTCTCCTTCACTCTCCCCCTCTTCTTTCTACCTTTCTCTTCTTCTCACTAAGCGCATGGGGGGGACTATTGATGCCAGGGGGCGTGTTGTTCCCCGGATCTTGTGTAATATCTCATGATCACATATAATAAAATGTAAGAAACTCCTTGATATGTTTCTTTAAGTCATATTAAGTTTATTTTTTGTAAATTTGTTATATTCCTTGCCATGTAGATCTCACTAGAGCTTGATGGTATGATATTGTAACAAGGAGATGCTTTCTTACCATCTTAATAAAAGGATATCATGACAGTGTGAAGTAGTAAGTTTCTTAAGCCTATGAGAGGGAGGGGGAAAGAGCCTCATAGAGAGAGAGAGAGAGAGAGAGAGAAACATTTTTTTTCAATATCAAAATAGATCTATTGAAAAACACCCATAAGGCATAACCTCAACTCCAAACCCTAAAATCATGCTTAATTATTGGGATCTAAGACCTTTTTCCTGGCTAATCATCATTTAGCTCTATTACTATTAATTTTCATTAGGAAAGTGCCTAATTTATTGGGTCTAGCATCATGAAGATCATCCACCCACTTTTCACATAGGCAGCTTAACTATTTAATTAGGCCCTACCACATTGTGAGAACCTATAAAAGTATCTTTCTTAATTAATCCATTACATAAAGTTCATTGAACAACTTTAGGCACAATAGAAAAAGAATGAACAACTTTAGATAAAACATGAAAAGAATGAAAAAAATCATTTTCAAATAGCTTCTTTTGATTAGAGTAATTCAAAAATCTCTAACTAAGACTACCAAGATACTTAGCTTCAACCCAATTGTATCCTTCTCTTGGAATTCAGCATTGGATACCCCAACCCTCTAAACTACATCGAACACACCCATGATCCCTCTCTCCTAATCACACACATGGTATGTTGGAACTCCAACAGTCAATGTGTGACATGGTCTTCTCTTTTTCTGTTGCCACTAAAAGAATAAAAATAAAGTGATAGTGTGGGAACCCACTACTTGTAATGTACAAGTGTGTAGGTATGGATCTAAGTAAATGTAGATAACTAGGCATAAGCGGCCTTTAGTCCCCCAATAGCCTCCCTCTTAAAGGTGAATGTGCTAAGTGAGGAGTAAAAGAAAAAAGAGAAAATTATAACATGTACATATAGTACAAGTGGATAAGGAAATATATCATATCATCCTACACCCATTATCTTCTTAAGAAATGCACAATGTTCCACTTGGAGATTTTTAGTGAGAAAATCTATAGGATTCATATCTATAGGGAACTTGACAAGATCAATGAACTTGTCCTCTACCACCTCTCTAATGAAGTGAAAGCACATCTCAATGTGCTTTGTCTTTGCATGCAAGATTAGGATTATGGGCCAATTGAATGGCACTCATTGAATCCAAATGCAATGTAGGATTCATAGTCATATCAAGATTTACAACCAGACTATCTAACCATAGGACCTCCTTGCAAGCCTCAGTAGCTATAATATACTCAATCTCAATAGGTAGACAAGGCCATGTATTTTTACATTCTAGACATCCAAGAAATAGCACCTCTAGCAAAGGTAAATACATACCTAGAGATAGACTTCCTACTATCTAAATGTCGTGCAAAATCTAAGTTAGTGTAACCCATGACTCCAATATCCTAGCTACCATAGAAAATGTGCATATCTATAGTGCCTTTAAGACATCTCATGATACCCTTCACACCATCCCAATATTGCTTACCAAATGTAGCCATATAGTATGCCACAACTCCCACTACAAATGCTATGTCAGGATGAGTGGCTATCATGGCATACATTAAATTTCCCACTGTGGATGCATATGGAACCTTGGCCATCTCAGTATTCTCATCATATGACTAAGAACAATTGACTTGACTAACCTTTACATGAGAAGGTAAAAGATAGCCAATAGGCTTACCATCCTACATATAGAATTGCTCAAGTACTCTATGAATATACTCCTTCTAGGACAAGTAAAGAAGTCTCCTAGAGTGATTGTGCATAAAATGCATAGCAATTATGTGAAAGGCCTACCCCATGTCCTTCACCTCAAAGCTTTTCTTGAGCTTAGTCTTTAAAGAATCTAGGTCAACATGAGCACTCCTAGCTATAATCATATCATCAACATAAAGCACCAAGATAATAAGGTGACCATCACGGGTCTTCTTCTATATAGACATGGATCCATATCACTATAGAATACCCCTATGAATGCATGAAAGGATAAAACTTATCATAGCACTCCCTAGGTACCTAATTAAGCTCATAAAGACTCTCTCAAGCACAAGCACAAACACAAGCAAGAGGAAGAGAAGAGAAGAAGAAGAAGAAGAGAGCTACTTTTTCCATATACCAAGAATAAGCTTCTCATTCACTTTTAAAGTTTATATACAAGCCCTAAATCCTTTGGGCACCCATCCCCTTTTTTACATGACCAAGCATCTTGCTAAGGTCCTTTTTTCCTATTCTCTTCTATTTACCTTATCCCTTCACCTATACCTATTTAGATTTTACCATTTTCACAAGAGGGAGCCTGATGCTCTTTTAACAAAATTTTAGGGGTATCTTTCATTTAAAAATACTCCTTCCGTCTTTTGCATTTTTTTGAGGTTGCCTTTGCGGATTTTGCATTTTCTCCTTCTTGTTGATTTCATTGGATCCGCATTTTAGAATTTTCTTAGATTTATTTTTTCTTTTCTTTTTTTTGCCTTGCATTGGGGTTAACATTACTTCCCTCCTAGTCAAGTGCTAGTCCCATGGCACTTGCGGTTCTTTGTTAATGAGGGCTCGGTGAGTTGAAGGGTGGTCATGTGGGTTGATTATGGAGCCTTGTGGGGATCAGTCATGGAAGAGAAGCTTATCGAATGATTGAGATAGTGGAGGTCAAGGGTATGTCGAGTAGATGACAAGGCCTTCGAGGTCGTCTTTACGTGAAAGGAAAAGAAAAGTGCACATCCTAGGGGGTGTGTCTACTTTACCGTGCAATATAATGTGCTCGTGCTAGTGGAACTAGGAGCTAGGTCGAACCACAAGCAACAAGCTTGGTGTTTTCCTACAGTTGAGGACCCAATTCGTGCGTAAGGGAGGTGCGATGGGTGAAGCTTGGGGAGACAAGTCTAACCATTTGTAGGCTTTGGTGTAGTTGCATTGCCCTTGTTAAAAGTTATCACTATGCATATATTGTTGATTGCAAGGTGAATGTGTTGTGACTCATAGTCTACATTACAATGTGTTTTTTTGCTTCTTAAATGTGTATCCTAACAATGATTCCTTACAAGCATCCTTTTGTTTGGCAACACATAAAAGGCCATGGGTATACTCTCAAACTCGATATAAACTAAGACTTTGCACTTTCGCAAAAGCACGTATGATTGACTCCCAAATGGACTGAGTTTAGAATTCGTGGATTGTAGTTGGCTGACTGATTAGAGTCAAATGATTGTGAGTTAAGATATTAAAATCAGCTCCCTCATCGAGATCAAGGCATCAAAGGTATGCGTGTGTTGGGTAGTGACCCTTATGCGTAGGTAAGCATGTGCTACTGCTTCCTCATCTTCATCCTCAATCTCTATGATTGTGGCAACTCATATGTTCACAGGGGACTCTAGCATTGGAGGATCATGTGAAGGATGCATGGAAGGGTAGTACTTCTTTATGTGGCTACCATTGAAGAAGCATATGCCCTCTTTGTCTAGGGTCTCGAGCTCTACATTGCCGATTTAGCTAATGGTGTGGGCCCTAATCCCCTAAATTTCATCTTTTGTTTATGGCCTTTCACTGAGCATGATAACACTAGGTCGCCCTGGTTGAAGTCTCACTGCTTGACGTGCTTGTCAAACTAGCTCTTACATCATGCCTTTTCTTAAATCAGTGTTGCATGGGTAGAAGTTAGTCTTTGATAAGCGTTCTAGCTCAACTAGGCATTCCATCCATGCCTCCTTTCCATCCCATCTCTCTTGGATGGCCACTCTTAGGATAGGAACAAAGAAATCTATTGGTAGAATACCTTGAGTTATGTAGGTCAGCTTAGGGAGTATGCAGCCCACAACCATTTAATAGGTTGTTAAATAGGCCCATAAGGCTACCATCAGCTTATTGTCCTAGTCATTGCAAGAAGCAAAGACTACCTTGGTCAAGACATTCACTAATAACTTATTTGTGGATTCAGCTTGGCCATTAGCTTGAGGATAGTAGGGTGAAGATTTCATATGGATGATCAGGAATGTAGAAAAGAGGTGGGCAATCACTTCGTTGATGAAGTGCGTGTTGATCATTGACGAATTCGATGGGGCAGTAGAATTGTGAGATTACTTGTTCCCAAAGGCCATAGGTCGAGCATCATTTTTCCTAGTGGCTCGTGCTTCTGTCCACTTTGTGAGGTAGCCTTTGGCGACTATGATGTACTTGGCCTACAAGTATTTTGTTGTGGGACTAATCAGCCCAATGAAGTCAATCCCCCATTTTTCGAATGGCTATCTTGTAATGACTAGGGTGAGCTCCATCTTATCCTTGCAAA
Organism: Lygodium microphyllum; assembly: GCF_053477565.2. Lineage (NCBI taxonomy): Eukaryota > Viridiplantae > Streptophyta > Polypodiopsida > Schizaeales > Lygodiaceae > Lygodium > Lygodium microphyllum. The sequence continues at coordinate 37,591,310 of NC_141153.1, read as the reverse complement.
TAGGGACCTTATTCTGTTGGCACTCATCACTGTGCTTCATGAATCGTGTTGCATCACGAAAAGGCATGGGCCACCATAGTTGGGATTGCAACACCTTGCGTGCTATCCCGTCTCCATGCGTTGAAGTGTCCTCCCACAACTTTGTTGTGCGCCTATGCAACAAGTACATCATGCATCTCATGTTTGCACACATATCATCATAGTAAGCCATCTTGTCCTAGCCTATAGAGCTAACTTGCTATCAATTGATAGGGTTGTATCTTGAGGATAAGTCACCTAAGCTGGGCCTTCTCGATAGGGTTTTCGGGTCATCCATGTTCTAGTACTTGGACTATGTTATCAGCCCATAGGATGGCATCAAGTCGGCTCTAAACAAGGCCTTTTCACTAGACAGGTTGAAAAGATGCACATTTGGTAAGTCATCTACTATACCCTATCTAATGGCTTTTCCTGTGGGTATGTGGGACATGTGATTAACCAGGTAGTAGTGCTTCCCTTTGCATATAACCATGGAGAAGTTGAATTCTAAAAGTAGAAGTAACCATCGAGCAATGCATCCTATAGTGCAAGGTTTATTCACAAGATAAAGCAAGGCTTGATGGTCAACAAAGAAGGTGAAAGGCGTAGCCAAAAGATAATGTCAAAATTTCTTTACAGGAAACACCATGGCCAAACCCTCTCTCTCAGTCATGGAATAGTTCATATTGGTATTGGTGAGCTGTCTATTAGCAAAACTCACAAGATAGTCTAAGTTGTGTTCTCCAAGCGGCTAATATAAAACAACTCCCATGGCAAACTTCGAGGCATCAATGTATACATGGAAGGTGATGGTTAGCCAAGGGCTCATAGAATGGGTGTAGTTGTCAGAGCCTTTTTCAATTCTTTGTATGTGTGTTGGCATTCATCGGTCCATTCAAATATTATCAGTAGTTTGTAGAGTGGTCTAGCGATTAACGTATAGATCAACACGAATCGCCGATAGTGTCATGTACATCCTATGAAGCACTAAACTCCCTTGTAGTTGGTTGGTGGTGGAAGGTCAAAAATAACCTTGAATTTTAAGAATTTGGTGGTAATGTGGCTCTTGGACACCACATGCCCTAGGATGCATCCATGTTTCACCCAGAATTGGCACTTAAGGGGGTTCAACGAGAGATACAATCTACATCATTCAAAGAGTGCGTGGAGTTTGTCTAGGTGTTCCCTTCAACTCGAGTGAACACACAAATCATCAATGAACACTTCTAACTCTCGCATAAGCATGTCCTTAAAGATGGCACATATGAGCCGTTGGAATGTGGTTGTTGTGTTTGTTAGCCCAAAAGGCATGACTATGTAGGTGAAGACAATGCAGTCTTATGCATATCATCAGGGAGGACTTGCACCTGATTGTAGCCTGAGAAGTCATCCACAAAATTGTAGGCTTCTTTGCAATCCACTATCTCAAGCATATGCCCAATGTACAATAATGGATAGTTGTCTCTCTTCGTAATAGTGTTGACTTTCTTATAATTAACAAATACTTTGATTTCTCTATTCTTCTTTGGGACAATTACAATGGGCAAGTCCTAGTCCATGTGCTCAATTTCATAGATGAATCCCACTCTTAACAGGTTGTCTATCTCCTCCTTAAGTGCATGTGCATGCTTGGGATTCATAGGATATGGTCACTATTTGACCCGTGGTGCATCTGGTGTCATGGAAATGTTATGAGTCACTACACTTAGATCTACTCCTTTCAACTCATCGAGGGACCAATCGAATACGTCTATGTACTCTCTTAGTAACACAATGAGATCTGCTTTGTCCTACTTAGTCAAGTCATCAGCTATGAAGACAAGTAGTTGAGGCTTCTCCCCTTGTCCAGCCAGGTTGACCTCCTTGACCTTGGCAGATCCTTCCATAGGTTCATTTTCTTGTCCTTGCCTCTTGGTACGTACCTAGCAAGATCACTACTCTATCACCTTTCTTAAAGTTTTTGAATCACTTTGGTAGATCTTGTGGTTTTTTCTACTCCTCAATGTTTGACTCCCTAGATTGCCTCTTTCTTCCCTCCTTCAACCATCTCCACCTTAGGTATACTGGTAGGTCCCCCTTCGTGTGTTTGGTCTTATGTGGTCAGGGTATTTTAGGGTCACTATCCGAGCTTACTTCCAACTCAGAGTCAAACTCTTCATCTTCGCTAGAAGAGGGAGTCTCTCCTGGTGGTCGTAGCTTTGAAGGCAATTCCATCCTAAGTAGCGGTGTGGTGCTTGGTTGGGTGAGCCCTGCGCATTCATAGTCAATCGCTTCTATGTGCTCCAACCATGTGCGATCCCACTCTGTTTGCACGATTCCTCTCTTGATTGTAAAGGTACTCTCTTTCTATGGCTTGGAATCTACTCATATTTTCTCAATCTCACATCCATCAGTGCTATACTTTATTGTGTCAATCTCTTCTTTGCTCTCTTCACTAAATACATAACAATCCTTGCACTCATCATCCGAACTATCCTTGTCTGACTACTCGTCATCTCCTAGGTTTATAAACTCCTCTTTCTTCTCATCCGTGAGAATCAAGGCCCAATTGTACATCACGTTCAAATCATGTACCTTGGTCCATTTCCACTTGGGTTGCCACCTAACTGTCTGTTAAGTACTCTAAGATCTCGTGGAGCTCTCACTTATTATTCGACATGCAAAACGTAATAGGGGTGGGCCAGTCAAGAGCTTCTAGCCATCATGCATAAAGGTACTAAGGGCTTAGCACATATATCCAATCCCACTCATCCTTAGGGCAATGGATATATTTCGTTAGTGGCCCGCAAGATTTCCTAACTTGAATGTCACCCTTCAGCATCGTGGAGATGGTACTGGCATGGTCTTCAAGATATCCATCTCTACCCTTACTGCTTTCGTTCAATTGCCCAAGAAGATCAGACTATTTCCCCAGACTTCTATGACTCATGCGTTCCACATCCAGTGTCGGCCTAGCAAGGTGTTGTAGTCTACCCCCTTCATGACGATGAAATCCACTAAAAACTATTGGACTCTTGCAATCTTCAACAACCAATTCTTCAACACCCTAAATGGCTTAACTTTTATCCCATTGGCCAGTGTGACATTGAACCTAGCATTATTGACAAGCGGGTTACCCTAAGCATGGAGCATTGTGTGGCAAAGTACACTGACTCCTACCCTCATGTCTACAATTCCTTTCCTTGTAGTGTCTCCCTAGCACTAGGATGGGCAAGACCATATGCATCTGAGTGTCTTCCCAGAAAGCATTAACATGTAAGGACTTGGGTACTAAGTGCAGTGCCAAGCTTGGTATCTAAGTTACTACATCAAGGTCATGCAGGTCAGTTGCCCCCTACTCGATTAGTCCTTCTGCTCACTGCTATAACTCCTGCCACAGCGTTGGCTACTGCCTAATTAGGTCTTCTAGGCACAAAGTCACAAGGGTTGACACTAGCATCATAAGAAGGTTGCCAGTTGTGTGCTTCCCTCCTAGTTCCATACTTCTTGGCCAATGGTCTTGGCTAGTTTGATGACCCGTGGTGCCTAAGCTTTGTCTATGTAGTACTGCTCGTGGTGCAGACATGTCTCTTAACTTCAATCGAGTTGGTAAGACCAATGTACTCACACTAGAGAGCTCATCGATTTCATCTTCTAAGATGAGCTCTATGTCCTTTAAGTGCTCTTGGGCTTCTCTCACCCACTCCTCCTTGACCTTATCCCATGGCTTCAAGCTAGTGCTTCAGGTTAGGGTACTCCCCAACCTTAGCACTCCCCTTCTCTACAGTCTCCAGAGTGGATATTTTTGCCTCTACATCTATGACTCTTTTTCCTATGGGTAGTGTTGTGGCACTCTCCATCTTAAGCGTGACCTTTGCCTCAATTCTCTTCTTCATTCGCCTACAGCTCTTTTGTCCTATTGAGACTATGTCTAGGTTACTAGGCCCTAGCAGTGATATGCCGGCTCACTTCATCTATGCTCAGGTCATAACATGCAATGGTGTTAATCTTGACTGGCCAAAGACCAAGCCACTTTTACCCAGGTTAACAAGCCAACTCCTAAGAGTTGTTGCACTAAACAAGTGATTATTGCACTAATTGTTTTAATTTAACTTAACTTAACCTTCCCTAAAATCTACAACGTTGTTTGTAGTAGTCCAACTGCAAAGATTCTAAACTTCAATAAATTATACTGGGCACTAAATTGCTAAACCTAAGATAACTATGGTTTCTCCTCATCTCTCAGAGGCAGCTCCTCATAATGTACTCCTGCCATGCTAGTGGCGGTTTATCCAGGAAATGTTTTTAATGTTTGACTTTGGAAAGGTTGTTTCAGGGATATAGATCTCTTAGATCTATTTGTATATCTCCGTTTAAAATTCCTTTTTATGTTTTTCTCCACCTGATTAAAATTAATTATTTTTATTTGTTTAATTTTAAACAAACATTCAAATCAAATTTTCTGAAGTACCATAAACCCCTAAATTTTAATCTCCCTTGGTAGACGTTTCCCACTCCGTATATAAATTTCGTCGTTGCTTATTAGTTTTTAAGTACTTAATTCATTTTGCGAATATAACGTCCTTTCCTTCTTTTCTATTATTAAACATCAACCAGAATAAAACAAGTTCTTCCATACTCTTATGGTTCACATACAACGTTCATTTTAAATCCCGTATATCCCCTTAGTTTTCTTTAAATTATCCTAGTGGCCCTCCACTCCATGTATTTAAGAAGTTGATTGTAAAATGAATAACATATAAAAATTTAATATGGATGCTGAGGCTTTTTCCCCCATGCCATCCAATCATCAAAATTGTTTGATTTTATTTTGGTTTTAATTTAAACTAAATTTTATAACTGCAACCTAACATTATAAATCATTATAAAGTGTTGTCAAACTTTTTATTTGTAATTTCCCATGTTTCCTAAATGTTCACACCGCATATAATCTCTCCTTTCAAAACCAAAACACCATATCTTTATACGAGCATTTCTTAAGTGAAATATTATTAAATCATTATTTCTTTTCTTTAACCCTTACAACAAAAATGCACTAACAAATCAAATATTTTGTTTCCAATACTTCACTAAGAATCCATAGTTTATATCAATAAATAACACATTTTACGTAAAGGAAAACTATGCTTTTTCCCTAAATATAACTCTTTTCTAATTTTTAAATATAACAAAACATCTTTAAAAATCTTGATAGAAATTCAATAAATTCCTTGACTCATAAGCTTTATAGGAAAAATATCAGAACTTATAAATTTTCAATCAGTAATTTTATAAAATTTTATTTATGATAATTTTGAGTCATTTTTTAGTATTTTCGACTGTTTTTGATTTTTAATAAATAAAAACCAGTTCAGATAAATGCAAACAACCATGTAGCATGAGAAAACATATTAAAAGACATATTTTAAAAATATTAAACTAAAGAAATTATCATGCCATATCGTTTATTTTAGATAAATCAGTTAGACACTTACTTGTAAAACCGCAGGTCGTTGTCACGTCCTTGGAGACCGTGTCCTCTTGCTGTCTAGCCACTATCCAGCCATTGTGCATCGCAAACTCAACATTTCTTATCTCCATGCAACTTTGTTGTTGGAATGAACACCATCTTCATGAGGGAAAAATAAGGAGATTGCACCACTTAGGGTTTTTAGTGTTTTGATACAAGTAAGGATTATCGTATCCTTCTTTTTGGTTATTGCCTTGTGCAGATGCCGCTTGTGGACGAGGGCATGAAAAAGAATGAACGATCTGCCACCATGAATTGGGTTCGCTATTTTCTTGCACGATCTTCACTCGACATTGAGGAGGGCGCCTGCAATTCCTGACGTTGTTGCCACTTATTCTTTTCTTGCATCCACCCTCTTCTTACTCCCTCTATTTCTCAAGCTCTATGGTCCGTTGAATTTGTTTTTTTCTTCTTCTTGACTACTCCATGGGGCATTGATAGGGTGGACAAGATTGCCATGGAGGTTCACCGTGTGGCTGCAAATTTTCCTTTCTCCCTTGTAACTAGTGCATTTTCTGCCTCTTCACCCTCATCTCCCTCCTCCTCTCTCTCTCTCACGCTCGCTCCACCAAGCATGCAGAAGAAGGCACCTCCTTTTCAATCATGGCAACCATGATTTTCTTCACGCCTTCATCCTCTTTCCCATATCAAATGTGATATATGTATATGTCTCTGCTGCTGTGGCTGTTGCTTGGGCTGCTTTTAGTGCTTCGTTCACTAAATCATAACTTTCAAGAGGAAAGGCTTTGATTTGTTCGTTTGCGACGTTGGTTGTATCAAGACCATTGCGAGGCGTATCATCGGCTGTGCAGGTCGTGCTGATCCTTCTGTGTCTTCGGCATCTTTTCATTCCCTCATTTTCTGCTTGCAATTAGTCAGGGCCTTGAGCAATGAGAACGGCATGTACACACGTTGCCACTACATATTCATTGGGCGTGGGAGGAATGACTTCTGCGTCGAGAAGAGGCAATACTAGACATCGAAGGAAGGTATTAATAACAGAATATTCTTCTGCGACAGCACAAGTTGCTTCGTTTGCTTCTTTTTGTGTGTGTGTGCATGCAGGGAGAGCAGACCCAACATCGTCTGCGATAGATAAAATCCCATCGTCATCTTCAACCATCGTATAATCATGGTTGGCATCCAGCATGTCAGGGGTGTGGCCCCTCTGGTGTGTGCTGGGGCAATTACGGAATTTCACACAAGCTGCTGATATTCTTCTTCCTCTCAATCTATGGTGGGCAACAGGTGCCAGGGCGGAACTTGGCGAATGATACCATGTGGGAGGCCATGGCAGATAGAGATGGACCCTCTCCCCCCTCGTTTTACGGCCCTTGCTCCCTCCCTTCGACAAAGGCAGCGTGATCTCCCTCTGCATTCACCACCCTTTCGAATCCCCAAATTCGTTTTTTTAGACAAAGAGGCGTCACACGAACGTAACTGCCCCTCCTCTCCTTGATATCAAGAGCCCACATAAGGTAGTATAGGCACCTTTACATCCCTTTGGGAATGTCAATGTGTGAGGTATTGCTACTAATTGATGACCTCAATGACAGAAGGACAACCTTTGCTCGTCTAGTCCGACCAACTTTACCATATGCATGGTAGCCAACAAACTTTTTGTATTTCCTCGAAGGTTGCCGCAAAAATCATTGACATGATGATGTCCATTATAGACCATACGATCATCTCTTGCTTCATGCAACGTCGACCAGAAGCCAGAGTTCACTTGTGCACAACCAATTCCCTCTTGCTCAACTCTAATTATTGAGCAAAGACTTGCTATACGTGTCTCAACAAGAGAAATGTGAAAATAAGCCAAGGCAGGAATCTTATCCATTGATGTAAATGCATTGATTTTGTTTCGTTCCTGCAGTTCAATAAATAGCTCTTTAAACCATTTCTTTTGGCTTTCTTGAATCCACCCATAACCATGTATCCTCTAACCTTGGAGTAGTCCCTACTATCAAACATGTAAAGATTTGGGACACTTCTCCTTCCATGCTCTGACCCCAATGGGCCTTGCACCTCTAAGTGGTAGTTACCAAATATATCTATGTGAGTAACGAGTTTATTGCTTGACTTCTTCATCCTCCCTACCACCCTGTACATCATGGTGTTTAATTTCTTTTGGATATACTTGTGACAAGGTGTAATCCATGGTGGTAATGTATATTATTATTTTTAAATAATAATAATAATCGTTGAAAGATGAAGAGACTACCACATGTGTTGTATAAGAGTATTAGTTGATGAGGACCACAATACTTAGTAATCAATCGTAGATAGATCATGATCATCAAGTCGTTTCCAAGTAGAAATCTGCCCTACCCCTAACCACTGCATATCTTGGATTGATATTGCAAAATTTCCTTTGGCACTCTTTTGGATGTCACAAGGATAAATTCACATATGACATAGTGTATCCTTATAACCTTTAACACCAAGAATACATCCTAGGTGGTACATCCGATCTTCCTTTTGCGAGTAAGTCCCTTTGGATCACATCATCCTTGCCAAGAGTCATCCTCTTGAATCTAATATTCAACACCTCCCCAAAGAAATCTCCATAATAATCACCAATGATCTAATGATCACCCCTTGATCATCACTACAGTATTACTATCAAATTTTTATCTAAAACTCCACCTCCCTCTCGTACCAGAACTTCCTTGTACCACATCTCCTAGTTAGACTGCAAGGACACGGCCTCCAAAGACAGCAACAACGAACACCGCATCTGCATTGAATTCATGTAAAAATTTAGTAATAAGGTGTCAATTGTATACAGTTTTGCCAAAAATTTGTTGCAATAAATGGCATGTTTTTAGGTGTTGTCAAATCTCAAATTGAAATGGCGGAAAAATAAAGGAAAAATCAGAAAAAGAGCAAAGTCGTAGAGGTGACCTCTAAAACTAAACTGAGGCAAAAAGAGCAATTTTAAAGGAAAGGTGCCTCAAAAACTCTAAAAACTCTTGTAAAAGAGCCCCAGCCTCCATCCTGTGCCACTTGTAAAAGAATAGATGTGTATAGGCTTAGGGCATGAAGCAAGAAGAGGGAATTAGAAAAAGGGACCTTGCCACAATGGCTGGTCATGTAAAAAGGGATGGGCGCCCATGGGGATTTTAGGGTTTGTATGTATAAAGTTCAAAAAGTGAATGAAGGCTCATTTTTTTGGTGTGTGGTTAACAAGAGTCCTCTCTTCTTCTCTTATTCTCTTCATCTTGCTTGTGTGTGTGATCTTGAGGGAGTGAGTGTGAGAGTGTGAGGGAGTGAGTGAGTGTGTGGGAGTGAGGGATCAAGAGGGGGAAGATCTTCACCGTCTCCTCTTCTCTCCTCTCTTCCCTTCTCTTGCCTCGCACATGGCTATGGTGAATGGAGCTTGGAGATAGAAGAGGATCAAGGATGCCTGAGCTAGCATCTAGGATCATGGAGCTACTGACTTGTGTGAGGGAGGAGGCAACTCATTTCGGCATCAAGGTAAGCTCACTACACCCCGAGAGGATCGATGGCATGTCGGATAGGTGAGAGATAGCCATGAAAGCTCACTTGGAATGCTTGAAGCAATAAGCGGTCCATGGGTCTTGGCAGTTGAGCGAAAGCTCCCACATTTTGGTTCCGTTGCCGGGACCAGTGGATTCGAGCTTGAGCCCTCGCGCACCCCATATCGAGCATCGAAGTAAGGGATTCATCCTCGAACCGGAGCTTGAGGGAGGTAGGAAGTTTGGGTTTTTTATCTTCAAAACAAATAAGTATTTTGGGTTATTTTTATGTTTTGATGATTGGGAAAGATGGAGAAATCATTTCAGTTTTTTGCCTTTGACCGTTGTTGCATTCGGAGTAGGTAAGGATTAGGAAACCGGATAGGAAAAGCATAGGGTTTGCTACTGTAAAACGGGGCAAAATAGAGCACAAGTCATGCAAAAATGGGAAAAAAGAATTCTTGGGATATTAATTTCAGCAAGTGAGTGATTGGGGACATCAAAACCTTACCCGGGAAGGGATTTAAGAGCCAAGGGAACAAGGAAGAGCTCATTTCAACCTGACATTGAGAGAGAATGAGAGAGAGTGAGAGTGTGTTTCCAGGATTGATTCGATTTGATCTTGCCATTGAGGAGTTCATGCAATTCAGGTACGTCAGGACCTCCCTACTATGTATTTGTTGTGATCTGGAAGGCAGTGTGCTCAATGGTTGTGCGACTCATTAGATTCAACGAAATCATTCCCAATGCGGCCATCGTCGTGCATGGCACGGCCCGTCCAAGTGTCAGTGATTTTGGGCCGAGTCCCAAAATCGACCCTCGGATCACTTGGCCACTCGGCCCACTTGACCACTCAACCCTCGGCCAACTATACTCGGACGCCTTTCACTCAGCCCGTCTGAAGCATTCAAGCCAACACCACTCAGACAAGTCGACACTCGGCCCAGCACCACTCGGACAAGTTGACACTCGGTTGCTCGGCCGAATTCACCATTCGGCCCTCAACCCACTTCACTCGGCCCACTCGGTCCTCGGCCCATTCAGACCAATTACTATTCAGCCCTCGGTCCGTCCGAGTGATACACTCGGCCCCTACAGCTTGGACAAGTTGGGCCAAGTCAAGATTTTTCCAAAATTTACGGTCGCATAAACCTTCGTGAGTACCTCCGAGGCACAGAACTCGATTCTGGTGCAAGAAATAGGAAAATTCGTAGGACACAATCACCTAGCAGCTCGAGTAGGCTATTGCTAGACCCAGAGTCCTAGTGACATCTAGCTGAGCCAAAGATCCTGAACCCTAAAAACGAACAAGATGACCAGACGCGGGTCAACAAGCCTATTAGGCTTGAAACGAAGTGAGAGAGTGCGTAAGCCGCTTAGACACTTATTTCTCACACTCACCCTGAATTTCCGCACTTGAAGTACACTTAAGGACAGTTGAAAGCCTGATTGAGCACAAGTGTACGGGAAAGAACACACACATATTAAGTAGAGGTGAATTGAGGATTGGATATAATAAGTCAAGGAACTCACTCAAATAAACATCTCAAGGAACCCACCAGTAGGAGAAGATCCCAAGACATAGACAGACAACCAAAGCACAGAGTAGGACCAAGCAAGCGGCACTAGAGAAGTGTATCTGACCAACTTGTTCAACCTAATCAACAGCTTGGTGGAGCACGAGAACACGATCATGTCAGAGGAAATCTTAGACCGCAAGCCGAACAAGGAACTCAACTTAGGAGTTTTTCCAAAGGTGATTTAGCAGCTGGTAAGCAGCTACGAATTGCACGCTCGGTATGAACACCACGGCAGAACATCAGAAGTCATCATAACAGACTTGGAAGAGGAACGAAAGCTAGCCCACAAGGCACTGCAAGGCATAGTGAAATACAAGCAAGACCAACATGCTAGGAGCTTAAGGTAGAACACAAAATTGTGCGAGGTACAGCAAGTACTGAACCTGGCAGGTGGGAATCGGACCGATCACGAGAGAGCCTTGGAAGGAGACTTAACATTGAGTGAGCTTCTCATGAAGCAATTGCTCGACAACACAGCAGCGAAGCAGAGTGCTGCAGCACTAGCGACATCATTACTAACCAAGGCTCTAAGATCTAGTCTAAAATCCCAATTTTTGCAAAAGCAACTCGACATATACCAACCCCACGATGACCCATACAACTTTGTAGGGCAATTTGAGCAAGTCTATGAGGCCAACGGCCTCACCGACTTGACTCAACGCTCTCAAGCATTCGGGCTTTGCTTAGGCAACAAGGGTAGGACTTGGTACACGAGTCTAGATGCTAGAGAACAAGCGGACTTTAACGGCCTCGAAAACCTCTTCATTAAGAGATTCTCCAAGCCCGGATACTCTAATAATCTACTAGTGAGACTAATGAATGTAAAGCAAAAAGAGAAAGAGGACATTCATGACTATGTCATCCACGTGAGGAGCCTCTTCAAGAGAATCCTCGTGGGTGAATGACCTATCGAGAGAGCAGTGTCTATCGTATTCATCAGTGGAATACAAAGTGAGGAGCTGTATAAGGCCTTCGTAGGCAACTCGAGCTTGTAGCAAGACTCGATAGCTAGGGTGTTTGAAGAGGCCATTCGAGTGGATGACCAGTTGAAAGAGCAGAGCTCTAGGAGCTCAAATTCAAAAGAGACCAACTCGCAAAGTTCAGAGAGAGAGCCAGCCTCTAATGAACGATCAGGTCCAACAGCCCAGGACAAAGGGAAAGCCACTGAGACAAACCAAGACTTGCGTGTCATGACCCAAGCACAGACGAAGCAGGCTGGCATATCATTGCTAGGTTCGAGCAACATTGATGCACCCTCGATTAGGAAGAAGAGCCGTAGATGGAGAAAGAAGAAACCCAAAGCTAAGATCATGCTGAAAATTGAGACTGCCACTACTCTACCTGTCGGAAAGGTTACTTATGCGGAGGTAGAAACCTCAGCCCTTAAGACGGCCGAAAAGGGAAGTGCTAGGTTAGGGGAGTACCCACATCCAAAGCGCCAACTAGAGGCTATCGAGAAAGTGAAGGAATGGGTAAGAGAGGCCCAAGAGCACCTAAAAGATGTTGATCCCATCCTAGAGGATGAGATCAAAGATCTCTCCAACATAAGCATGCTAATCTCACCCCCTCGACCGAAAGCAAGAGATGCAACTATGCCGCAAGCGGTACTGCTTAGGCAAAGCCTCGATGCTACAGGCTAGCAAATCAGTCATGGACATTGGCCAAGACAATCCAGAATAGGAGAAAGACAAGTAGCCAACAGTCTCCTTACCATGCTGGTGATAACCCCTGTGACGTTGAACAGCCTAGGAGACCTACTAGGGCAGCATTCCATCCTATGGCAAGACCTGAAGCAATGGGTTTAAGGATCATGAGAGCAAGCTATCGTAGACCTACACGACCATGATGCAAAGACACAAATACCGAGCCTGACGCTGCACTTTATGCCTAAGTCCTTGCACATTAATGCTTTCTGGGAAGCCACCGAGATGCATGCAGTCTTACATGTCTTAGCCCTAGGCAACACAACTAGAAAGGGGATTGTAAACATAGGAGCGGGGGTTAGCATACTGAGCCACACACTGCTTTAGATGTGGGAAAACCCACCTGTGGAAACCGCCAAGTTCAATGTCACACTAGCAAATTGTATGAAAGTGAAACCATTTGGGGTACTTAAAAACTGGCCAGTGAAGATGCAAACGTCCAGTTCTTAGTCAACTTTATAGTTGTGAAGGGAGTGGACTACGATATCCTATTAGGCCGACCCTAGATGCGCAATGCCAGAGTTATCGAAGATTGGGGTAACTGCTTAATCTTCCTTGGTAATAGAAGGGAAGTTGTGAGGGTAGAGATGGACACGTGAAAACCTCACCAGTTGACTTGGATGCCATCTCCATGATGCTTAAGGATAACGCTCAGGTCAAGAAGTCCTATGTGCCCTTGACCAAGTATATCCCATACTCGGAGGAGGATGAGCGAGACTGGATACATGTCCTTGCTACGATCAACATGCCATTCTCAAATCATGAGGCATACAAGAAAGCCATCAAGTTAGTTGGCAGGACAAAAGACACACCCTCCATATCAGTCTGCATGATGGCAGGAACCCTTTGTGGGTAACCTAAGCTTGTCATATTCCAAGTGTGTAAAGAAGTTTTGGCATTATCTTTTGGCTACACCTTTTACTTTCTTTGTGGACCATCAAGCCTTGTTGTATCTAGTGAACAAACCCTACGCTACAGGACGCATAGCTTGATGGCTCCTTCTGCTTTTAGAATTCGACTTCTCCGTAGTTGTACAGAAGGGAAAACAGCACTACATGGCTAACCACATGTCACACATTCCCACAGGAGAGGCTACTAGACAAGGAATTGCCGATGAATTGCCAAACGCCCATTGCCAAACGCCCATCTGTTCAACCTTTCCAGCAAAAGAGATTTATTCAAGGCTGGTTTCACACCATATTGGGTAGATGACATTGTCTAAGTATTGGAGCACAGACTACCTGAGTTACCAATAGAAAAGGACTGGCTTAGGCAACTTATCCTCAAAATCCAACCCTATGAGTTGATATCAGGCCAACTATATAGGTTAGGGCAAGACGGATTACTGCATAGATGCATATGCAAGTATGAGATCCACGATATGCTCATAGAGACGCATAGCAGGATAGCTGGAGGACACCTTAGCGGAGACATGATAGCCCATAAGGTGTTGCAGTCTCAACTATGGTGGCCCACGCTTTTTCGCGACGCAACATGATTCGTCAAGCATTATGACGAGTGTCAGCGGACAAAGGTCCTGATTCACAAGGATCAAATGGAGTTAACCCCAATCATTGCACGACAACCCTTCGAAAAGTGGGGAATTGACTTCTAAGACCCATTAGTCCTACGGCATAGTACTCATAGGCCAAATATATCATTGTGGCCACAAACTACCTAACGAAATGGATGGAAGCAAGAGTGATACAAAAGACAACTGCCAAGTTCTTATGGGAACAGGTGATCTCACGATTCGATTGCCCCATCGAACTAGTTAGTGACCAGGGCATGCACTTCATCAATGAAGTGATAGCGCATCTTCTATCCACCTTTCTGATCATCCATCAAAAATCCTCTCCATACTATCCTCAGGCAAACGAACAGGCAGAATCCACAAATAAGATCCTTGTAAATGTCCTGACCAAAGTAGTGCTTTCGCATAGCGACTGGGATAACAAGCTGATGGCAGCCTTGTGGGCTTACCATACAGCTTATAAAACGGTTGATGGCTAGACTCCCTTTAGGTTAACCTATGGGACTGAGGCAATTCTACTAGTAGAGTTCTTCATTACTAGCCTAAGAATAGCACTTCAAGAACGGTGGGAAGGGAAGGAGGCATGAGCGCAATGCCTAGTTGAACTTGAATGCCTCTCAAAAACACGTCTTCTAGCCACTCATGCGCTCATATGCGAGAAGGCACGATGCAAGAGCTAGTTTAACAAGCATGTCAAACAGCGCGACTTTGAACAGGGCGACTTGGTGCTCCTGTACTCAATTAAAGGACACAACCAGAAAATGAAGTCTAGAGGTCTTGGGCCTTTCAAAGTTCGTGTAATCAGCCAAACCGTCAACATTGAGCTCGAGACTCTAGATGGCAAGGCCATAGGCTTCTTTAATGGCAGTCGCATTAAGAAGTACTACTCTCCCACGCATCCGCTGCATGAGCCACCAATGTTGGAACCCCTTGTCACAGTACAAACAACCACAATCACGGAAATTGCTGATGAGGACAAGGAAGCTGTAGAGCCCACATACCTCCACATCACGGTCACTGCCAAGCAAACATGCACTTTCAATGCCTTGATCGACGAGGGATCAGACTTCAATGTCTTAACTCACAATCATTGGACCCAACTTGGTAAACCACCACTACATCCCACTAATGCCCAATTAAACCCATATGGGGACTGCTCATATCCACTTCTCGGCAAGTGCAAGACCACAGTTGCTATCGATTCTGAGACTGTACCAATGATCTTTTATGTGTTTCCAAACACTAAAGACACAAGCAGTAGCACAGAGTCGCTGCTAGGGTGAACCTTCAAGAAGCAAACTCATTGCAATGTCGATTATGAGTCGCAGTGCATCCACCTCACCATAGGCAACGTCCGTATTGATACAACCTTGAGCAAGGGCTACGCGGGCCCATTAAAGTCTGCAAGGCCACCAGTAGAAATACTCACAGCCAAGTCTACGGAGGGGGTTAGGCTCAACCACCATCCACCAAGTCTCACGGGCCACCATTCACAGTGGCAAAAGCTAAGGCCCAACAACCCGAGTTTCAATGGAGGCCTAAACAACCGCAACCGCCGCCTAGGAGTAGACGCCCACATCTTCGTAACACAAGAAACTCTAAACTCAAGAGGCCGAGATGCAATTAGAGAAATCAAAGCATGATCAAGTCAAGATGGGTTCCTAAATCCCTCTTGCACATGCAAGGCTACTATGAGGGAAATGCCTAGCTATGAATCCCTAATAAGGCCAAAACGGCCCACGGCATCACTCAAACGCCATCCTCATGCTTAATCACCCCGAGCCCCGTGGAACCTCGAAACCAGAAGCCGTAACATTTCCCAAACCCGCCTCCTACTAGCTCACCCATGCATGAGCTCCGAAGAGTTAAGCAAGACTATCGACTCAAACCCCAAACAACATTACCCCCTTCAACCCCTGCTAATGCCAATAAGACTTACCAAACCCAATCCAAGTGTAGCAGCCCATCCATAGTAGCCACTACTCCGACACTTATCCACGAGACTCAACCACTGCTTCATGGGCAACTACCACCATCTTCCACCGATCTTACTAGCCCCATCAAACCCCAGCTACCTACGGACCTTAAACCATCTTACGAGCCATCAAACAACGCCTCATTATGTCTTACAATAAGCGTGTGACTTCTTCCATCACTGACAAAGAAGTCAAGGAGTTGAAAGCGTTAGCTGATACCGACTCCCCGTTTTTACGAAACCGGTACACTCTACAATAATTGCAGTGGGAACTCGAAGGATGCTAAATCATGACCAACGCTGAGCAGTGCCTCGCAATCAAGACATCGGAGTACAACCCAACCTATGTCGCACCCACCTCATATAGAGTGTTAACCACTCTTTGTGGCCAACCCATGGAAGAGCACGTCAAGGGACACCCATATCTTGACCGTCTCTTGACCGAGGATGAGCTCCACATCGCTAGCCGCATCAATTTTGGCGATTTCCTAATAGATGTCCTCACTTACATCACACACGTAAGTACCCGACCCTTCGTTCTCGACCCCAAGGCTCAATTGGAATATAGCCCAGAATTCTATACTTAGCTAATGCGCAAGTAACCCTTATACCCGAATGTTGAATACCCTGGATCTCCTAACCTTCAATCCTAGGAAGGATTCTTCTCAATCTTGAAGGGGAGAGGGTACGAGGATAGGGTGAAGATGAATAGGGTAAAGGTGAATCAAATTAAAACCAATCAAGATCAAGTAAATGCAATAAACACATAAGAAATGGGTGATATAGGAGGAATGTCACAAAAACTTTGGAAAAAAACAGTTTGAAATGAAGAATCTATATTGGACCTTAATGCTTTCATTCAACAAACATAAAATCTTTCTTTTCAACAAACTCTTGTATGTCTATTAATTATAGCACTAATGGGAAGTATGGTTCATGACAGGAACGAGAGATGTTGCAACAAGACCGTGCCCACCGACTCCCCTTCACGGAGGAAGAGAGAGCATAGTACGGCATCAGCCTAGAAAATCGAGCTTATAGTCAGCTCAAATTCCGCAGCATTCACAACCTTGAGAAGATGGTGGCCAAGGAGCAAGCCGCAAGGAGAATAGTGGAATAGTGCAACCTCCACAAGTACCTAGAGAAGTTTGCACAAGAACCTGACCACACAAAGTGTGTAGAGTTCTTGAGTACGTACAACCCCGACCAAGAGTGCAAAATGATGATGGTGGGAAGGGGGGACAATGCCCGACAAGTGCAAGTACCACTAACCCATGCCTTGGTGGAGAAAGCATTGGGGCTAGAACCTAGGGTGAAGAAAAAATGTAAGAGGGATGTGTATGCCCTGCTAAAGATGAATAGGGAAGAATTCTTGACAAACGACAGCATTAGCTTACAAGACATCCCCTATGCTGAGATTCACATATGAGCAAAGTTGGTGCATGCCCTTTTCTCCAGCCCAATGCTACAATTCCCTCATGCACCGGATCAGTGTACATGTGCTGGAGAATGTGGTAGCCCGCACCCTGGACGAGGTGGATTGGAATGGCTATGTGTGCAAAACAATAGACCAAGCAGCCAAAGCACTAGCCCTGGGCAACAAACAAGAAAGTGGAGAATCCCCCGCATCTAAGAATACGGAGAGGAAGAAACCTTCCTTGAAAGCCTCCTTCATCGGGTATGGAAGCATATTGATGACCATCATCCAGGAGGCTGTGAAAGAGGCACAACAGGGAAGTAAAGGAGAGATGAGACCCGATATAAGTCACTGACCCATCAAAAGGAGGAGCAATCGAGCGATCGGACAGAAACCAAGACAGAGAAGGAGGAGAGGGAGGCTCAATCCGGATGAAGAAAAACAAAGAAGTTTGTTGGGAAGGCAACTTAGAAGAAGAAACTGAAGGTGGGCAAGAAAAAGGAAGAAGAAGATTTGGAAAGAGCAAAAAAGGAATCCCTGAGAGAAGCAACGGAGTGGAAAAAGAAGGAGAAGGAAGAAGCTGAAAGATTGGTCGAGAAAGCAAGAAAAATAGAAGAAGAGAGAGAAAGAAGAGCTATGGAAGAGGAGGCAGAGTTGAGAAGACAAGAAGAGGAAGACATGGCTGAAGCAATTCGCCTATCTATAGAACAACAGAGCCGACTCGATGGCCTAGGGACCTTAAGTCCGCCTAGGGAAGATAGACCCGGGTCAAGTGCACAAGTACTTGAAGCCATAAAGTCCATGGCCATCGAGGGCAAGGGTAAGGCCCCCCTCCATCCCATTCTGGCCCCCTTGGTACCTGCTAGCGAAGCCACCACTGCCACCCCAAGCATCCCGCCTAGCACCAACATGGATAGCTTTGTGGCGTGGATGCAATACTTTATCAATAAGGAACTAGCACAATGAAAGAGCAGGGAGGCCAAAGCCACCAAGCACAAAAGGCCAACTACAGATGTATGCTGAATCCAAGCAAGAGTCAAAACACCAGAAAATGGAAGCCTCGAGCACCCAATCCCCACCACCATGACGCCACACGCAAATCATGACGAATATGTCGATGAATTGCTCTCGTAGTTAGAAAGGGCAAGGGATGAAAGGAGGATCGTGGTGGCCGAGTTGGAGGTAGAAAGGGAAGCAGCAGTGGCCTTCCAGCTCAAAAAAATAAAGCAAATGGCTATGCAACAAATGGAAATTCTCGACCTAAAGAGGGAACTAAAGACCAAAGAAGAAAAGGAGCAAAGTTGGTGGCGACATCTCATAGATGAAAATCAAGAGCTCAAGAAGATGCAAAAAGAATAGTACCTGCTGATCATGCAACACAAGGATCTAGTAGAAAAAATAGGGCGGATCGAGCAGGACATGAAGGAGTTTACCGTAGGGGAGGAAGGGAGGAAACAAGAAGAGGAGCACCACCACCAAGAAATGGAAACAATGACTGAAAGGCTAAGCCTTGAAAGAGAAGAACATGAGCAAATGAGTAGAGAGTTGGAAGATCAGCAGAGCGGAGGCTCATAGCCTTAGTGCAAATACATGGAGAAGGCATGGAAGAAATGAAAAAGAGGGCTAAAGAGTGGTTAGGCTAGAATGAGCAAAGAGTGAAGACCTTGGCGCATCACCTGGCTCTGGTAGAGAAAGAGAAAATCCTAGCAAAGGCAACCCAAGTGGCCTTCCACACTCAACAACGAATCTTCTTGAACACCTTGATGGATGCCACTCATGAGGAGGAAGGGGAATCCTTGGAGGCAATAAAAAAGAAACTAAGCATAGCGCACATAGCCTTGCGAGCAAGGCTACACATGCCCTCCCAACCCAGTACAGTGGGGCTAAGCCCGAGGAAACAACGTATGTATCTTCTATCAGCCGGCCTAAACCCCCAGGAAGTTGATGCCCTGGGGTTCGTAGAAGGGATGCAACAACAAGAGCACCCATGGAGTGAGATAGAACTGCACATCGACCTAGGCGGATTCGAAGAAGAAGTGGTTCCACAACCCCCTTCACCCCATCTTGAAGGGCAAGGGCAGCCAGCAGACGCATCTGCAGAGAGGAAAACCACGATGAGGGAGAAGAGGAGGAAACTGGTGGAAGAAGCCAAACAAAGATTAACCTTATGGCCCAACCCTCTGTACCCTTCCCACCATGCCCAAATGACATGCCTCCCAATTTTCATACAGAGCTCATACTCTAGGAGAGACAAGAATAGGAGAAGCAACCCTTCACCTTCAGCTTCCTCATCCCCAATGCCATGCGCAGAGTTCTTTCCACTAAAATAGTGGACGAGGTGATCAACGTCGGAAGCTGACTAAGCCAATAGTAGTTGAAGGAAAGAGAGAAGAATCCCACCCTCTAGGGCACCGAGGATGCAGAATACTTGTTGCAGAATAAAGTTTTTGAAGTGCCTCAGTCCGTGCCCGAATACGAGTGCAAACCACTGTGGTGAAGGCGCATTTGCGACAACAATGTATTCACATGGATGGCCTTCTGTAATATATAACCCCATGGCCATTACGACTTCCCTGTAATATATAACCCCTGTACCACCACTTTAGCCCAAGCCTTCACCTTCACCTCCGACAGCTTAGATGCCACCATGACATACTTTATCACTAATTTCTTCTCCTACCCGGATCTCGCCTTCATCACCACTTGTAACTATCTTAGGCTCCTAAAAATCCTACTTAGACAAGACCCCACCCCGGCCGAACGCGGCCTTCCCCCGCTTTTTTTTTATCCTAACACAATCGACAACTGCGCGATGACCCAGCTGATGATGCACGCTAGCCTCCTCCCTTTTTTTTGCCTCGTTGTTCTTGAAGACATGAGTGACAGCCGGTTCACTCGCTACATCCATCCTTTCCTCTCCACCACTCCCCTCCAAGTTCACTTGAACCTTAAGAATTTCATGTAGAGTTGGAGATTTTTGAGCCATTCCATTAAATCTCCTTTACCACCCCCCTGAGGACAAGGACTAACAATTCCCTACTACTAAACCCAACCAAAAAAAACAAAACGGATCTACACGCAGGTCGCGGCACATGCCTCACAATCCCTCCACCTAAGGGTCCTTAAGTTAGGCGCATCCGATGATCTCGGTCGACCGGCCCCGTTCCTAACCCCCTAGCCCTTTTTTGCCCCCACTTCACGCTTAGGGCACCCCAAGGGAAAGACACACCTAGGGAGGTAACACTCGCCTATGGTTAGACCTATCACCTTGCGCTACACTCACCGCACCTCCCTACAACACGAACGGGGTCCTCAAGTGTGGGACATCACCCAAGCTTACCTGTGGTTAGACCCAGCTCCCCATTCCACTAGCACAAGCACAAGGCACCCCACAATAAAGCAGACACTCCCCTTAGGTAGAGCACCACACTTTCTTCTCTCAAATACTGCAAGATGTGCCAAACCATCAACTTTCAAGGCCCCATTATCCACTTGATATTATTGCCCACTCTTCCACAGCAGCCCAGCCCACATATGGCCCTATCATCACCTAACCGCCAACAACTTGCCAACCGCCTATATCCTTCCCGAACAAACAGCTCGACATGCCATGGGATTGGCACCCATCTCGGAGGGGGTAATGTTAACCTCAAATTGAAATGGTGGAAAAATAAAGGAAAAAATGGAAAAAAAAACAGAAAAAGAGCAAATGCATAGAGGCAACCTCTAAAACTAAACTGAGGCAAAAAGAGTAATTTTAAAGAAAAGGCGCCTCAAAAACTCTAAAAACTCTTGTAAAAGAGCGCCAGGCTCCCTCCTATGCCACTTATAAAAGAATAGATGAGTATAGGCTTAGGGCATGAAGCAAGAAGAGGGAATTAGAAAAAGGGACCTTGCCACAATGGCCAGTCATGTAAAAAGGGATGGGCACCCATGGGGGTTTTAGGGTTTGTATATATAAAGTTCAAAAAGTGAATGAAAGCTCATTCTTTGGTGTGTGGCTAACAAGAGTCCTCTCTTCTTCTCTTCTTCTCTTCATCTTGTTTGTGTGTGTACTCTTGAGGGAGTGAGTGTGAGAGTGTGAGGAGTGAGTGAGTGTGTGGGAATGAGGGATCAAGAGGGTGAAGCTCTTCACCATCTCCTCTTCTCTCTTCTCTTGCCTCGCACGTCACTATGGTGAATGGAGCTTGGAGATGGAGGATGCTTGAGGATGCCTGAGCTAGCATCTAGGATCGTGGAGCTACCGACTTGTGTGAGGGAGGAGGAAACTCATTTTGGCATCAAGGTAAGCTCACTACACCCTGAGAGGATCGACGGCCCATCGGCTAGGTAAGAAATAGCCATAAGAGCTCGCTTGGAACATTTGATGCTATAAGTGATCCATGGGTCTTGGCGGTTGAGTGAAAGCTCCCAAAAACGGGATGGGTGTAGCCCCTCCGTCGAGTATTTCAACTCCAAAAAGTCCCAATGGCACTGATGGCACAATTTTTGAGCTAGAGGATGGTTTCCTTCTTTGACAATCGACAAAAAGATGGGTGATTCCGCACTCTGGGCATCTAAGGTTAGCCTTCTCTTTATTGACTTGATTCCTCTTGGGGCAATACGAAGAAATGTGGGCGACCGCAAGTCCAACATTCGATTGGCTCTTGGTTATGCCCTTCCCAGGCCTCTACCTTTGCCTCTGCCTAACGCCATCACCAGCACTGGTCAATAGTCCATGAGGATGGGGTTTCCCTCTTTGTCATACGAGATGTAAGTATTTATGTATGCCTCCTCAACATTTTGTTCCTTCACATAATGGACGGGAGCATCACTCGATGGGTGATTTATGAAAGATCCATGTAGCCTAGGGATGCCCGGTGGGTTTATCTCCATTCTAGGGATGGTAAATTTCGTGTTGTTAGGTGTTGGAAGAGCCAATGGGGCTCCCCTTCCAAAGAAGTTTGGTGGCCTATTTTATAGTTATGGTTGGTTGTGCGGTTGCAAGTATGGAAACCTCCTTGGTAGCCTGAAATGAATGGCATCATGGCCAAACCTACCACAATTGGACCTAGGGTCCTAACAATCTGTTGGAAGGTGATTTCCACCGCACTTGTAGCCTTGCTAACTCCATCTTCATCTCTGCTAGCTCTTCGCTTTGGTCAATGCTTTTCCCCTTATCTTGGATGCACGGGACTGACCATTTGCTAGATGTTGTGACTCTCTCTAAGGATCTAGAGTTAGCATTGTCTCAGTTCAAGTTCCTAGAGCTTCTCTCTTTGAGCTGGTTGTCCACTCATATGGCATCTTCGAAGATCCTACCTAGTATGTATCTCGGCAAGCTCGAGTTGCTTGACAAGGCCTTGTAGAGTTCCTCACTGCAAATTCCATTTATGAAGACTATGGAGACCGCTCTCTTAGTGGGTTGTTCATTAGTTGGGATTCTCTTAAAGAGACTCTGTAACACATGGGTAACATAATCCCTGATGTCCTCCTTGTCCTTCTACTTGATATTCAGCATCCTAACTATGAGATTGTCGAAATACCTAATCTCAGAGAATCTCTTGATGAAGAGATTCTTGAGGTTGTTGAAGTTGTTGCACTCTGTCGCGTTTAAGTTGGTGTAAAATGTCCTACCCTTGTTACCTAGGCAAAGGCCAAAGGCTTGTGAGCATTGGGCAAGATCCGTGAGGCCATTAGCCTCGTAGACTTGCTCGAACTGCTCTACAAAACTATATGAGTTGTTGCCCATATATTTGTCTAGCTGCTTCGCGAGACTGTGGAGATTTTCGATTGGCTCCTTGGGTGACTCCTAACCCTATGAGAAACAAGGTTGCTATGGCCACTGCTCTTTGCTCTACAGATGTATTATCTATGAGTTGCTTTGTGAGAATCTTGCTCAGCATCAAGTTTGCCTCTAGTGCTCTCTCTCTTTCTGCACAAGGTCCTGTATGATTCCTATTAGCTAGAGCTAAAATGCGTTGGAATTCCTGCATCCCAATGTCTTGCTACAACTTCCTAGTTCGATGGTCGTGGTTGTAAGCTGTTATCTTTTGTAGCACTTGCCATGCTAATCTTCTCAGCTCGTTGAGGTCTGCTATGATGTCTTTCAGAGATGACCTACCATGGTGGTCCATCCTGGTTTGTAAGTCATAGTTATTCACTATGTATTGGATGTCAACTGGGAAATCTCCCAATTCGAGCTCATCATTCTCGCAATTGGAGCTAGATCCTGACATGTCTGCAGCTTCTTGCTCCACTAGGCTATCGATGAGGCTGATTAGGTTGGGTAGTGTTGCACCTCCAATGGTGTCAGTCCTTCAATGCCTTTGGTGTTCTATGTTAGCTCCCTCTTGGTCCTACTGGTTGGGGTTCTCAATCATTTGTCTAAGTCTCAGGTTTGTCTCCTATTGGTGGGTTCATTTCACTTATTATGTCTGAGTGTGTTCCTTCTTGTTACAAATCGCCCTCAACTTATGTTCACTCAATGTGTGCGTGGTGATCTTTTCATGCATGGTGCAAAATCAAGCTTTCAACTTTCGAGTGCACTTCAAGTGACAAATAATGTGGGGTGTGAATGCAGGATAATGAATGTAGTTCTCACTCTCCCCTCATTCCTTTTTGGCCAAATATGGCTGTAAGCGTAATTGTTGGCTGGTCTTATGGGTTCACTAGGGCCTCTACTACATCTCTTAACTTAATCAGGGTATAATCGAGTCTATCAATCAATTTGGGGCTCTAAATGGGCGGATAGCTAACAGGTTCGCTAACTATCGCTTTTAGGTTGTCAGGTCACACTTCCCATAGTTAGGAGGCTCTACGAGCTGTCCAGCGTGTCTAGAAGGCTGTCGAAAGGTTTCCCTACTGCAAGAGGTGCTCTATCTAGCCTGGGATGTGCTGGATTTGGCAAATTTTTTCATGTCAACTTTTGGTCCGATTTGCAAGTATATGGTTTGCATGTCCAATTTCAAAATTAGACTATCTAATTTTGGTTGGTTTGATCGGCCCAATTGGACAGTCCGAGTTCGAGTGGTCCGTGAACAACACCCTGCCATGGCACAAAGAGAAACTTGAACCAACCAAGTAGAGACTGCAAATGACTTGCTAGCCATGAAAAACCTACAAGAAAACCCTCTTTTTCTCTCCAAGAACCATGCCCTCAAACCACACAAGAATATGGAAAACACACAAGAAATCTGTCATTAATGCTATCCTCATCCTCATCCTCTTCCTCTTCCTCACTCTCCATGAGATCTTGTAAAGGAGCACAAGAGAGAAAGAAACAAGAATAAGAAAGATGAGATTTGTGCCAAAATGGGAGAGGGAGAAATGAAGTGTGAGAGTAGAAGATAAAGGAAGAGAGAGATGTAACCACCTCAACCTCCCACCTCCTCAAATCCCATGACTACAACCACCTCATTTTCCTTTCTTGAATTATAAAAAATTTTGCATACATTGGCTAAGGTCTAGAATACCCTTTATTTTGAGAATGGGACAAAGGTGTTTGACCTTTCCTTTTCCTAGGACAATATTTTATAATGTGAGCTTTTGGAACTACACATTTTACATTGCTTCATAAATGACTTTTTACAAGAGAGTACAAAAGCAAAGTGTCA
Source organism: Lygodium microphyllum (assembly GCF_053477565.2). Classification (NCBI taxonomy): domain Eukaryota; kingdom Viridiplantae; phylum Streptophyta; class Polypodiopsida; order Schizaeales; family Lygodiaceae; genus Lygodium; species Lygodium microphyllum. The sequence continues at coordinate 37,566,497 of NC_141153.1, read as the reverse complement.
ATTTCACAAAAGATGTCTTCATGTTGAGCACATTCTTGTGCCTTTATTTGCACAAATTTCCTGGTTATCATTCCTCCCATGCTTAAGTGTGAAGCATCCCCGCAAACAAATTTGAAGAATAACCATAATCAGCTCTAACAAAGTCTTTATCTTCATCAGCAGTCTTCATTTTCTTCTTGGATCTTTGAATTTCCATTGGATAAGGAGGGGAATAACACACAAAAGAGAAATACACAACTAGGATGTTGAGCCTGGTTTGAAAGCGCACTAAACAAAAATCACATGTAGATCACAAAGGATAGGGTTTTCGAAAAATTGAACACAAGGTCAACATCACAATTGAGATAGGAAAGAAACAATAACCACACCATGAAGCTCTAAAAAGAGACCCGAAAAAGACATCACATGAAAACATACCCTTATGAAGAATTTTACAATGGAGTTCCACCTAGAAATTAATATTTTAGAAAGAAAAGGAAGGTAAGTCTTATGAAAAACAAAAGAATGAAAATTGACAAAAAGAAAACTTAAGGAAATTCATTGTGTGTAATGGATGATGGTCTTGGTAAAACAAGCATACGAGGATAAGACGAAGATAAGCATATGAACCTAGAACAAGGTATTTATTTATAAATAATCAATGCTATTTTTTTAATGGTTTTCTTGGGGTGGATAAAGGAGAGGCCTATAACTACCGCATCTTCGAGACGAGAGGATGATGAAGGGCATTGCAGCCATGTGGAGGACGAGGAGGCACAAAGAGAGAATAACATAGAGTTGGTGTTGTGGCCATGATTGAGTCGAATCCTTACTAACATTGCTTGCTGCTTGGATAGAGTCGCCTTTTACACTTATCAACATCACAATAGGATAGTTGTACGCTCCAAGTGCATCAATGCCATGGACAAACTCTGAGATATGGACCCGAAGTGGCATGGAATGAGGGGTGGATAGGCGGAGATTGAGATGGATTGTTGGCAGAATTTGGGGGTTGTGAAGCATTAGTCCAATGTAAATGATGAGAAAAGAGAAAGATGAGGTGTCCTACATTGCGTGGAAAATACATCGTGTTGTACGTAGTTGAATCCATCATGTAGGACGAACAGTTGATGGCTGCCATGCGCCAAGTAAGAAGCCATGAGGTGTGGCAAGGAGGGATGAGGATGAAGATGGTGTAGATGGAGGATTTGGTGTCAATATTGTGGGAGAGAAGGAAGGAGTCTCACTTGTAGCTTTCTTGCTTGCACAATGGGGGAATACACACAAAGGTGGAGGCTGAAAACAGTTTTTCTCTTCTTAGTTGTGTAAGCCAAAAAAGAACTCTAATACAAAGAAATAGAAAAACCCTATATATGGGTCTCAAACCAAACTCAACTAACTAAGGTGGCATACTAACTGAGCCACGAACTAGAGTAGATAAGGATAGCTGTCATGTAGCTATTATTCATGGGCGATGTACCAACCGCGTCTGCACTGACAAGTCGGTGACATAAATACACAACGGTCACCCTGGCGTATCACGAGTGGAGCTCGATATCTCAACACTCCCCCTCGAGCTCAATCCCAATTCCTGCACACCAAGTAGGTCTCTGAACTTGCACAGCTTCTCTGCGCCGCCCAATGCCTTTGTGAATATGTCAGCTACCTGATCCTCTGTGCTGACATAAACTAGATCAATAAGACCTAGTAAAACCCTCTCCCGCACATAGTGATAATGCACCTCAATGTGCTTTGTTCTAGCATGATAGACTGGGTTATTTGCCAAGTGTATACTACTCATGTTGTCACAATAAATGACAACTGGCCCATCTGTAGACTGATGCATATCATAAAGTAGCTTATGCAACCAAGCTACCTCACATGCAGCCATTGCTGCACCCCTGTACTCAGCCTCTGTGCTCGACAAGGCAACTGTAGGCTGTTTCTTGCTGCTCCAAGTAACTATAGCACTCCCAAAAGAGAACACATATCCACTGGTAGATCGTCTATCAGAAATACTACCAGCCCAATCAGCATCAGTGTATCCATGCAACTGTATCTGAACCCCAGTCTCATAAAATTGTCCATACTGCAATGTGGACTTCACATACCTAAGTATGCGTCTAGCCGCATCCAAATGTGGTTTCCTTGGAGCCTGCATAAACTGACTTACCAATCCAACAGCATAACTCAAATCTGGCCTGGTAATAGTCATATAAATCAAACTTCCTACTATGCGTCTGTATATAGTAGGGTCTTCTAGAAGCCCACCTGCATCTGTGCTCAGCTTCACATTCTGCTCCAAAGGAACTGAAATAGGCTTACAGCCTATCATCCCATATTTGGACAGCATGTCCAATCCATACTGCCTCTGCAAGAGCTGTATCCCACTTGGTGATCTAATCACCTCAATGCCCAAGAAATAACGCAGCTCTCCCAAATCCTTCATCTCAAACTTCTGCTTCAATAGCATTTTCACATGAAGGATATCTTCATCACTGTCACCTGTCATAATCAAATCATCAACATAAATGACAAGTAGCATAATACCTTTCTCTGTTTTTCTCACATAAAGTGAGAAATCTGCCTTGGAAATCTGAAAGCCAATAGTGACAAGATACTGTCCTATCTTGTCAGACCATGCTCTAGGTGCTTGCTTCAAGCCACACAAGGCTTTCTTCAACCTGCAAATAAACTCAGGACGAACAGCATGCACATAACCTGGTGGCTGCTCCATATATACCTCTTCTTGCAAATCACCATGCAAGAAGGCATTCTTTACATCCATCTGATGTAAAGACCATTCCTTTGATGCAGCCATAGCAATGACTGCTCTTACGGTTGTCATCCTTGCAACCGGACTGAATGTTTCTTCATAGTCAATGCCATATGTTTGTGCATACCCCTTGACTACTAATCTTGCCTTGTATCTCTTCACAGAACCATCTGCATTGTGCTTCACCTTATAAACCCACTTACAGCTAATTGCATTTTTACCTTTAGGCAAAGGTACCAATTCCCATGTAGCATTTACTTCCAAGGCATCCATTTCTTCATCCATGGCTTTCTCCCATTTTTCTTTTCCCATGGCTTGCTCAAAAGAAGTGGGTTCTGGTTCCTGTATCACTTTGACCATATATGCATAGTGAATGGTTGTAAATCCATCATATTTCAGCCTATCCACAGGATACCTAGCTCTCATAGACCTGCGCAAAGTAGGTTCACTCCCAGGTGCTCTCAAAACATCCCTGGTCTTCCTAACTCCAGGTGTAACAATAGAAGGAATACCCAACTCATCATCAATGCTCTGTTCTGAGCCACTGGATTCACCATCCACATAAGAGTGACCTGCATTCACATCAAACATGGGCTGATCAACCTTCTCTTTTCCTTTTCATGATACCTGCATACCACTATCTACATTACTTTGAGAAGATTCTCCTGATCTCAATCTGCCTGTCCATGGCAAAGAATGTGAACCACTGCTAGAGGATGCTCCAGGTCCACTAATATTTTGTGACTGCTGCTGTGAATTTTGTGCAACATTACCATTTTGTGCATCTACATCATCAATCACATTTACTGGTTTATACCAGCTACTCATCTCATCAAAAACAACATCTCTGCTCACTGTAAACTTACGAGTAGAAGGGTTATAGCATCTATACCCTTTTTGCTGTAGAGAGTAACCAATAAAGATGCACTTCTCAGCTTTTGGATCCAACTTGGATCTCAACTCATCTGGCACATGTACATAGGCAATGCAACCAAAATTTTTCAAATGAGAAATATCTGGTTTCCTACCAGTATACCTCTCCTCTGGAGTCATCCCATGTATTGCTGCAGTGGGAGTCATGTTCATTATATAGACTACTATAGCAACTGCTTCAACCCAGTAAAAATCTGGCAAGCCTTTTTCATTGAGCATGGCACGAGATACCTCTCCAATATGCCTATTTTTCCTTTCTGCAATTCCATTTTGTTGTGGGATTTGACTACATGAATATTGCTGCTTTATGCCATGCTCCTGCATGAACCTTGCAAACTCATTTGAGAGGTACTCTCCCCCTCCATCTGACCTTAGGCATTTTATCTGCATGCCTGTTTCTTTTTCAACCATAGCTTTAAGAGTTTTGAAGTGCCCAAAAACTTCACTTTTCTTTTTCATAAAATACACCCAAACTTTTCTGCTATAATCATCAATAAAAGTGACAAAATAATGACAGCCTCCAAGAGATGCAGCTTTAGTAGTCCACACATCAGAGTGGATTAATTCCAATGGCTTCTCACTCTCTTGAACATGTCTAGGAAATGGTTTCCTTGCCTGTTTTCCAAACTGACAGGCTTCACATATCTTATGCATTTTTGCAACCTTGAATTTGGACAATCCTGCAACAATATTTTGGGCCTGCATTGATTTAAGTCACTGTACATTAACATGACCAATGCGTTTATGCCAGATATCAATATCTACAACTACACCGGTCCCATGTGCAAACATTGCTGCACTCAATTCAGACATGTCTACATCCAATGTAAACATTCTGCCCTTCTTCTTTCCTTTTGCTATCAAGCAACCTTTATTTTTCATATCCTCAACAAAGCATCCATGAGGATTAAATCTGACCTGCAACCCCTGCTCAACCATTTGACCAATAGAAACCAGATTCTTGGTGATATTCGGGACATGAAATACATCGGACATGTATTTCTTTTTCCCATCCTGCATAGACAAAGGAATTTTTCCAATCTCACAATAGGATGTGCAGTATCATCACCAGTCTCCACAAATCCTGGTTTTTCCATTTTCCTTGCATCCTCCATCCATTCTGCATGACCTGTCATGTGGTTTGATGCACCTGAGTCAACATACCACACATCGTTGCTTTCTTCTGCACTTGTCACAGAATTGTTCATGTGCTGCACCATAAATAAGTGCTCATTTCTGTCATCACCCTGTCTACTAGAAGATGCATAATTCCCTTGTTTCAATTTTCCATTCATGATGGCATTCTGCTTTTTATAGCAATCTTTAGCCATATGACCCATTTTACCACAGTAGTAGCATTCAACATTACTGTTTGCATTTTGGCCTCTTTGCCATCCACCACGACCTCTTTGGCTCCCCCTGCCTCTAAACTTACCACGTCCTCCTCTATAGGAGTAGTTTTCTTGAGTTTGCTGCATATTCTGATTTCTACCACAGCCTCCATATCGGCCTCCTCTACCTCTGCCTCTACCTCTTCCAGCATTTGAGTAGAAGACAGCTTCTTTTAAAGTTCCTCCTGAAGAAGATGCACCACCATTTCTCTTCTCCTCAGAAATTAGAAGAGCAATCAACTCCTCAAAATCAGGAAATCTTTCACGGACGGAAATGGATGTTCGAAACTGTGCATAGTCCTTTCCTAGACCATTCAAGGTCACTGAGACTAAATCATCATCTTCCACTGGCGACCCAATGGAAGCAAGTGCATCTGCAATCTTCTTCACTTTCATGTGGTAGTCATTGATGCTCATACTTTCTCTTTGCACATTGTGCAACTCTTGCTTGAGCTGCATTTTTCGGGCTTGCGTATTTGTACTATACATTTTTGACAAAGTATCCCATGCCTCATTTGGCGTACTTGCATCTTGAATATGCACAATCATAGAGTCTGAAATGCTGATAAACAGCCAGTACATAACTTTCCTGGCTCTCTCATGCCATGCTTTAAATGCCTGCATTTGCTATTGATTGGGAACATCAGGAAGAACTGATTCTTCTTCATTTCCTGCAACAAATTCCCAATATCCTTTTCCCATAAGGAAATTCGTCATTCTAAACTTCCATGCTTGGAAGTTGTTCTTGTCAAGCTTTTCAGTGACAATCTATGAGAGAGAATCAGACGCCATTACAGAACACTGCAAAAAATTCTGTCACTGCAAAGAACACAGCTTCAGCCTCACAAAGGCAAATCTGCAAAACTGACGAGAGTGGTATTTGACCACATAGTCACTTTCTAGTGACGATTTTGCATCAACAAGCAACAGGGATGATTCTGTAACTCCCAATGTCTCTGCGCACAAGCATACACTGCAATTTCTACAGTAACTTTTCACCGACCTGTAGAACAGTGGCTGCACAGCATAAAACTGGGCCTTTTCCTGAGTGCGTACAGAAAACTTCCGCCTCCAAAACAGGCCCCGAAATGGCCTCAAATCAAAAAAACAAGGTTGCCAAGGGCTAAAGCCCTTTCCCGCAGCATATACTACCCTCTTACTTCACCGCAAAGGGCGTCTCAACCTGAGACAATGCACTCCTACACTTTCTGGCTGTGCTACCTGCAGAGATCTGCTCCCAAAACAGAAAATGAAAGCAACACTGCTCCTCTTACCAGAACACCGCGAGCTTGGCTTGCTTTCTTGAGCTCCTTACCACGAACAAGACTCTAATACCATGTCAAGATTGTGGGAGAGAAGGAAGGAGTCTCACTTGTAGCTTTCTTGCTTGCACAATGGGGGAATACACACAAAGGTGGAGGCTGAAAACAGTTTTTCTCTTCTTAGTTGTGTAAGCCAAAAAAGAACTCTGATACAAAGAAATAGAAGAACCCTATATATGGGTCTCAAACCAAACTCAACTAACTAAGGTGGCATACTAACTGAGCCACGAACTAGAGTAGATAAGGATAGCTGTCATGTAGCTATTATTCATGGGCGATGTACCAACCGCGTCTGCAACTGACAAGTCGGTGACATAAATACACAACGGTCACCCTGGCGTATCGCGAGTGGAGCTTGATATCTCAACATTTGGAAGTGACATAGGGAGCAAGGGAGGACATGTCTGCTCACTGGAAAGGGCTGGATAGAGTAGGCGAAAGGTGGAAAGAGAAGGAGTAGACGGGGGTGGACGGTGAGGCTGTTAGGCAAAGATTGGGGGGCTGAATGGGGATCTAGGAGTGGCTGGTGGAAATGGGCAAGGGCGGGGAGGAGGTGAGAGCTGGAGTCGAAGGAATATAGGGGAAAGGATACGAAGATGGCTGATGGTTTATTAGCCCTGTTGCCAACAAGATCAGCAGTAGCAAACCGTAGTTGTACAACTTCATCAACCTCGTATTCTCTAGTAATGGATTATCAACACAACTATCTTCACACCCCACTTTGCAAATCCTTCTCTTGCAAGCTCCATGACCGCCTCTTTCCCAGCCAGTGCACCAAATGAATAACAACCTACCATGGCAAAAAGAGAAGCTTGAACCAGCCAAGTAGAAACTGCAAATGACTTGTTGGCCATGAAAAACCTACAAGAAAACCCTCTTCTTCTCTCCAAGAACCATGCCCTCAAAACACACAAGAATATGAAAGACACACAAGAAATCTATAACTAATGCCATCCTCATCCTCATCCTCATCCTCACTCTCCATGAGATCATGCAAAGGAGCACAATACAGAAAGAAACAAGAATAAGAAAGATGAGATTTGTGCCAAAATGGGAGAGGGAGAAATGAAGCGTGAGAGGAGAAGATAAAGGAAAAGAGAGATGTAACCACCTCAACCTCCCACCTCCTCAAATCCCATGACTGTAACCACCTCCTCTTCCTTTCTTGAATTATAAAATCAAGTTACATACATTGGCTAAGGTCTAAAAGACCCTTTATTTTGAGAATGGGACAAAGGTGTTTGACCTTTCCTTTTCCTAGGACAATATTTTATGATGTGAGCTTTTGAACTACACATTTTACATTGCTTCATAATGATTTTTTACAACATAGTACAAAAGCAAAGTGTCAATTTCACAAAAGATGTTTTCATTTTGAGTACATTTTTGTGCCTTTATTTGCACAAATTTCTTGGTTATTAATATGATTATGGGTGGTCTGATCCTGATATGTCCAATTGTGAAGGTCTGATTGTCCAATTATTCAAATCGGATGAGTCACATGTTCGATCGAATGGGTCGAGTGGTATCCGAGTGGTCCAATTTCCAAACTAAGAACATTCGATTATTCAAAATTGGACATCTGAGTCTAATTCTGGGAATCAAACTCTATTAGGCACATCCAATTCCAATCGCCATGGTTTCAGGCAAGATGAAAATTGAATATATGGCAATGATTTTGGGCATGCAATGCTACACAAATTTCCAGAATGCAAGAATAGACAAGGAGCAAGGTTCATATTTACTTGAAGCGGCTGAAAAACACCCGTATGCAATGATCGATCCGTGCTTTGGCCTAGGACTCTCTCTTCTCTTTCAAGCTCTCTCTCTCTCTCACTCACACTGTTGAGACTGAAACTGAGCCTTCACACCCTTTTCCTTGGGTTTTAAACCCTCGTTCTAATACCCGAGTGTTGCGCCATTCATGCTCTTGCCTTGTCAATGGGTTTCAACCCCTTTTTTCCCTTGTTTTTGCCCTATTTTGGACCTATTTACAACACCAACCCTAAAGCAATTCGTTTGATTTCTTGATCCTATCCTACTCTAAATGCAACAAAAATCAAAACTCAAGTACTAAAATGATTTATCCTACTTTTGTAATCAGTAAAAACTCAAAATAATTACTTGCTTTGAAGATTAAACTCCCAAATCACCTACCTACATCAAGCACCATTTCAGGGATGAAACCCTACTTTGTTGCTTGATTTGAAACACACAAGTACTCAAGCTTGAATCTGTTTGTCTCGGCAACGAAACCAAAATGAAGTGGGAGCTTACACTCGACCGCCAAGACCCACGGACAACTTATTGTTTCAAGTGTTTCAAGGAGGTTTCAAGTGAGCTCTAATGGCTATCTCTCACCTAGCTAATGCACTTTCAATCCTACAAGTGTAGTGAGCTTTCCTTGATTCCCGAATGAGTAGCCTCCTCCCTTAAGCACTCCAATAGCTCCATGATCCATGATGCAAACTCAAGTAAGCTCAACCATCTACCGTCAAGCTCCATCCACCATAGTCGCATGCGTGAGACAAGAGAAGAGAAGAGGAGAGAAGATAAGAAGAGAGGGGAAGATGGAGAGCTTCTCCACCATGGTCCCTTACCCTCACACACTCACTCCCTCTCTCAAGTACAAGCACAAACACAAGAAAGAGGAAGAGAAGAGAAGAAGAAGAGAGCTACTTTTGCTACACACAAGAATGAGCTTCTCATTCACTTTCTAAGTTTATATACAAGCCCTAAATCCTTTGGGTACCCATCCCCTTTTTTTACATGATCGAGCGTCTTGCCAAGGGTCTCTTTTCCTATTCCCTTCTATTTACCTTATCTTTCACCTAAGCTTGTCTAGATTTTATAATTTGCACAGGAGGGAGCCTGGCTCTCTTTTACAAAATTTTAGGGGCATCTTTCATTTAAAAATGCACCTTCCATCTTTTGCATTTTTCTGAGGTTGCCTTTGGGCCTTTTGCCCTTTCTCCTTCTTGTTGACTTCATTGGGTCTGCATTTCAGAATTTTCTTGGATTTATTTTTGCTTTTCTTTTTTCTTGTCGTGCACTGGGGTTAACAGTTGTACTTTGGCTGAAGGCTCCTCTTGAAATATCACCTTACGTATCTCAATCACATGCTATGGTCTCATGTACATATTTTCCTTATGGAAAATAACATCATGGCTATGAATAACCTTTCAAGTATGTGAATTCCAAATATGATAGCCCATCTCACCTGCATTCATATATCCAAGAAAGATGCATTTGACAAAATTCATATCTAACATATTGTGCTTGCCTTTGGGAATATGGCAAAAAGCCTCACATCTAAAGACTCACAAGTATGCATATAAGGGAGGTCTACCAGATCATACCTCCTCTATAACTCTACCACCAAGAGCAATGCATGAGAATTTATTAATAAGATGCACAATAGTAGTAACTACCTCAGTCCAAAAGTGTTGTAGTAAGCCTATCTAACCAAGCATACTATGGACTACTTCCTGATGAATAGTCCAATTCATGTGCTCTCCAATACCATTCTAAGATGGGTGTATGGGGTAGTCAATTGATGCATAATACCCCTCTCATCACATAATTACTCAAAAGTCTTAGAGACATATTCACTCCCATTGTCAAATTATAAGCATTTCAACCTATACCCAAACCAATTCTCAACCATGGCAAGAAAGCATTGTAATGTAAGAAAAACATCCAATTTATGCTTAATGGAACAAAATCTTATGTGAATAATCATATATGAATGTAACAAAATACTTTACCACCCAAGGATTGACAAGGCATGGGGCCACAAACATCTAAATACATAAGAGTCAAAGGCTCTTCCACCCATGTAAAACTAGAATTTTTATGTGAATTACGAGTCTTCTTGCCATACAAACAATGATCACATGAATCAAAACAAGAATAATCCAAGGGCAAAAGATATTGCAAATGGGTCAACATTTCATTCCTTTTAAAGGCATATGCCTAAGGAAACGATATCATAAAGATACATATGGAAGATCAATCACATGCAAAATATAGTTAATAGACCAAAAAACAAGCAAAGTGTAGAGGCTGCTAACCACTGGTGATCTTCCATGAAGAATCACCAAAAGTTACATGGTACTTGTCATCATCCAATTGTATAGTTGAAATAAGGCTTTTCATCAAATCGGGACATGGCATACATTATGAAACACAAAAGGAGCACCAATACCAAACTGCAGTCTAATATCACATATGCCAATGATATCCATTACAATGTTATCTCCTAGTCTAACAGAACATGTAATAGTACTATAGCTATGAAAACAATGGTGATGTGGGATAACATGGAATTAAGCCCCCAAATCAAGAAGTCGACACAAGAGTAAAAGAATGGTACATTAGTCAATTGAGTAGCATTAAGAGATAAAGTTGCAAGAATGTAGTTGTTAGAATTGTAGTCTAAGGCATTTATCTCCTCTATCTTCACTCTAAACTTAGACCCAATCTGAATGGACTTTCCCTTGCCTTTCTCATTGCACCTATCATTGCATATTTTCTGGCATTGTGGCATAATGCAACCTTATTTCCCACAATAATGGCATCTCAAAGAGGACTTACAACCATGAGACTTACTATGAGATTGCCTACAAGAGTGAGAATTACCCCTATTGACTATGAGTCTCTACTAGGGGTTATTATTACCATTTTCACCATTTTTTCCTCTAACAGTAAGTGCATGAGAAGTGTGGGTTGCATCAATATTCTTCCTATTTACTTCTTTTGTGAGTAAAGTACTCTTTACAACATTGTATCTAAAATCATCATCAAGAGGATTAGCACTCATAACGATACAAAATGTATCCCGTGACTTTGGTAGTGTGACAAGCAAAAACAAAGACTTTATGTTATCCTCAAACTTGATGTCTTGCAAGATAAGCTAGGTGAAAATAGAGGGGAACTCATTCAAATGAGTAGACATAGGGGTGCCCTCCTTAATGCAAAGGTCCACAAGTTTCTTTAATCAATACAACTGAGATGCAAGACTTTGCTTGTCATAAAGATCACATATCTTCTTCCATAAATCATATGCACCACCAACAAGCAAAGATAACATTGAAATACACTTGCTTAGACAAAGATAGTGTAATAGTGGGCTTGCATAACTCATCAAGCTCATCCTAGTCATCTTTATCCCAACTATCTGGCATTATACCCTTGGTTTTCAATGGCCAATTCTACTTCTTATGCACCAATACATGCCATATTTGCATCTTCCAATATTAGAAGTTGTTATCATCAAGCATTTCAATGCTAAAAATAGCATTGATGCATTAGAAGTACCGACTGTAATTGATGCATTAAAGGTAGCCCCAAAATTGAGCCAAAAGTAAGTGCAAATAAGAGGGAATACAAGAGTATATGACTAACCATCAAGTATAATCAAGAGAGTGTCAAATCAAAGTGTCTGCTCTCTAAAGGAATGCTAAAAACAGTAATCACAACACTACCATAGTAAATGCAACAATGTATGTCAATCCAACTATGGGAAGATAGACAAAATAGCAAGCTCCAATTGCCAAGAATATCCAAATTGCAATCAAGATATATAAAATGCAACTAGCAAGTGAATAGGCATAGACCACCAATACCAAAGATTATCAAGAACTCAAAGTGTTAGTAAACCATACATCCCATAAGCATATACATCATGCATGTAAAAGATCTTAAGAGCAACTGCAAATATCTGTTGAATGCATAATGAATAGGTCAAAGAGTAATGACACTTAGTATATAACCAATATGCATGTATACATCATTGATCAACTATGACAGAGGTAAGTGCCAATGTCCAAAGCATACAGAGTCAAATTAGCCCACAAGTAGAAGCAATTACATCAAGTAGGACACATGAGACCATAGATATAAGTTAGAAGAGTCCCACTATCTCAAGGAACCAAGCTTTGCAAAATCAAAGTGCATCCATTAAAGCAATCTGGAATGGTAAGTGAGAAAGACAAACTCAATTCATATACATCAAAGAATCTAGGAAGCCCAAGTGCATCAAAGATACATCTGGGAGCATGAGTGTCCGATAAGTCTTTAATAGCCATAAGTGGAATCACTGAAGTGACTGACCAAAGATCAAATGCATTGAGTGTAGCTCAAATCCAAGCCTCAAAGCATGTCATAAGCATATGCAAGCATGTAGATCAATACTAAGCATCACTATAGCCAAGTAGCATACATGAAGCATATGTAATCATAATACGCATAAAGCTTTCCCATTAAAATACTTGATGTCCAAGTGTTTATAGCAATGTTAAAAACCCTATAAGTGCTTAGCTATTTCCACTCAAGGACCATCTTAATACATTACCATGACATCCACCAATGATCCCACCATCAATGCATGAATATATGAGCATATATGAGCTCCAATCATGAGAGGTATGGTTGTCCAAACTTGTATACATTAGGTATATTGTAATAATAGCCATGACACAGATATAACACTTCAAGAGAGTGTCAAAATGGAGCCAAAGTTGTATGCAAAGATATAACATTAGGTATGGTTGTCCAAACTTGTATACATTAGGTATATTGTAATAATAGCCATGACAGAGATATAACACTTCAAGAGTGTGTCAAAATGGAGCCAAATAAATGCCAAGTATAATGCTAAGGTGTTATCCAAGTGCTAGATGGTGTCTAAGAGCAGCATATGAGTGTTGTAAGTTAGGGAAGGTCTACTGGAAGAATAGGCACAACTTGTTATAGCTCATGCTGGGAGGTTGTAGTTGAATATGGCCACAAGCGAGAACTATAGGGTGCTCAAAAAAGTTTCAAGACTTCTTGGAATAAGCCCAAGCAAGCCAGAAACAAGTGAAAAATCAATGCTCACCTTAAGGTATTGAAGTAATGGCTATCATAGAAACAATGAGTTGTAGATATGCCACTAGCTGAAGTCACTGATGAAGAAATTCCTCAAAGTGGAAGCACACGAGCAGAAGTAAGAGAGGAGCGAGAGCTATGGTCGTTCAAGCTTGAGAGAGAGAGAGAGAGAGAGAGAGAGAGAGAGAGAGAGAGAGAGAGAGAGAGAGAGAGAGAGAGAGAGAGAGAGAGAGAGAGAGAGAGAGAGAGAGAGAGAGAGAGAGAGAGAGAGAGAGAGATATGTGGGAACTCTAATAGTCAAATGTGTGACTTGCACTTCCCTTATTCAATTGCCACTAAAAGAACAAAGAATAAAGTGATATTTATGGTTGACGGCCACTTGTAGTGTATAGGTTTGCAAGTCTGTGTATAGGTAAATATAGTCGACTAGGCATACGTTTCCTTTAACCCCCAACAAAATCACCTTATAACTATCCAATCAATGATCCTATATGGTAATCCCTATCTTAGATAGCAACACACTTAGGTGAACATGAGGTATGATTCCCAAACCCATTACATCTAGGACTACACATTTTTCTCCTCTCTTTCCTAATGATAGAATTGCATACTCCTTATTTTAATAGAAACATAACCATCCCAAAACTAGACACTTGTGTGCCAAGAAATCAATCCTTTGATATATGTTCCTTTTGTTTTCACTATCCCCACCACTTAGGAATTGAGAGTAGCTCTTAAAAATTATCTTAATAGCATAATAATTGCTATTTTGTATCAAAAAATTACCCTTTGGTTCTTCCCGTTACAAACAAGGCCTCCTTTTGGTGATCGTAAGGTTTTCCTTGTAAGGCATGAAGAGGGATAAGTTTCCTTTTAGATCTTCATTGGTGCTCCTAACCTTTTTGTTGATCCTCCAACGACACCCTCTACTAATCCTTATGATAATTATGACCATAAAAGGAAGGATACTTTAGTGACAAACTTCGCCCTATGTTATGAAGTAACTTCTCCTTAATCATTTCTTACAACCATACATGATACATTTTATTATACCTACAATGTACAAATTTTTAAAAATAGCATTACATGTTGCAACTATCCCCATAGTGATACTATTGCATGGCTTCTACAATACATAATCATCTTCGTACTAGGCCTAAACAAGAAGCAACTTGTTTTGCAATAACAATCAATCATCTATCTATTATTTATTCTAGAATGTTTTTAATGTGTATCTTACGTTAACGAGCATTAATTTTCCAATAGGGATTAATCCAAAAATTCATAATGTACCCAAGTTATGTCCCTTCCCCTTGTTTTAATCCTACTTCCAACATCTCCATGGTTTTATCTTGGGCTGATACTAAAGACGATGTTCTCATCACATATTATGTATATTATCATCATGATCTAACAATAGTCATTCTTTTGCCTTCATGCTAATCCCTTTCCACCATTTTTAACTAAAGGACAGTGATCATAAGGAGGGGGAGGTCAATGGCAGGGAGAAGGTGGTAGAGGAGCAGGGGGGGAAGGTGGCACGATTATGGGACCCCCCCTAGTAGCATGTAAAGAATATGAGGGGGGTGAGGTGGATGGTTGGTCGATGGCCATTAATGTCTACCATCCCCCTAATAATTATCATCTCCCCCTTTAATCTTTATATGTTTTGTTTGCTTGATTTTTCTTTTTTATCGAAACTATTAATAGTTAACCTTCTCCTTTTAATAGTTACTAAATTAACATTTCATACACAAAAAGTTCCAACTAACTTAATTAACTTGCTTTTTTCTTCTTTTTGGTCATTTGTGAAGCTCCAAAAGTTATATGTCTTAGAAGGGTGTTTGCATGCATTACTTATGCTACTTGCAAGTGTATCAAGGCATTCATGCACTAGCCAAGTGGCTAGTTTATTAAAGATAACAGATACATTACATTATTTTTGGTTGTATGATTGCAACATCATGATCAAAATCTCTCTCTGACTCGTTGGCAACATTAGCATGTGCACTTAGTTGACTCTCAAATGAACTTATAGGTGCAAAGGTCAACTATGTTGTTAGCTATTTGTTCTCGGCTGACTACTAGTCTAATAGAAACAAGGAAGCCATAGCTTCACAACCTAATAATCAGGGCTTCCTAATGTTAGTGCATTCTTGATGCATCATAGTTGTTTATTTGTCAAATTATTTTGTATTTGTGAATGTGATGTTAAGTGAACAAGTCTCATTATCCTTTCACTCATCATAAGTGTCTAACACATAAATAAGTGTTGATTATACCAAAAAGCTAGCATCATTTGCCACCTCAACCAATTACATGCCCAAAGAAGAGCCTATAGTTCAATCCAAACTAGCACTAAGAATTGCAAAGAAGACTATATCAAAGACACAAAAGAAGTAAGAAGAAACCGAATCATATCTTGGCACTCTTCACTTGTATGGATAATCTTTTCCTTTCCTAAACTAGCTTGCCTAGTTGATCTCATTGGCCAAGTTGTGCTGACCATATTTCACGTAGTTATGCGAACCTCATGAGGCTACACCTCACTTGCTTTTCATCCTTGTGATCAAGAAAAGCAATCATGCTATTGGTGCACAGATCGGATGTCGTAAGTGCACGTAGTGAGTGTCAGAAGGTCCCCAAGAACAAAAGAACTCTATTTTTTGCACACAAATCAATGTAGAAAGCATGCACAACATGAACAAGAGACCAATTGGGTGAAATCTCCCCCCATGCCTTGTGTGAGCGGTCCACAAAGCATGTATTTTATGTATTAATCATCTTCAAGCTCAAATAATAGCCCAAATTACAAAATAGCATGCTTTTGGCTTTTGAGTTTGCTTTAGTGCCAAATAGAAATAAAGCTAATGGGCGGGTGCCCAAGGAGTCAAGCATACCCAATACAATGTCCAAATACAAATATCTAAATCGTGCGCCCATGCGCATACAAAAATAATAAATAAATATCGAACGCCTTAATAAATAGGTGCGACAAAATTTAAGCACCATGCCTAAGGTATGCACCCATCAAAATATAAATGATAACTCGAATACACGCTATCCTCCAATGCTTTCCACCGCCACTGCTGCTATCTCTACACATCAACTGAAGCATTCACAATCGTTAGTAAAATAATACATTTAAACCGACAAAAGTGAATACCTAGCAGTCTTCAGCTACATAAATAAATCAATTGGTTAGAAATCAATCCTAACCTTAATTTATCACGAGTGCGTACTCTAAACTCATAAACGTTTATTAATTTAATATGTATTTTGCGAAATTACTCGCTATGGAATCACCCATGTACACACTAAATTAACGAAATGCCTGAAAAGGATAGGCGTCTCCATCGACTTCTAGCACAAAGAATCCACTTTGTGTATGAGCCTCGGTAATAAAAGTTTACGGAATCCACCATAAAACCTCACGAAATCCACTGTGAAATATGCCTCCTGGCATCATACCCCCGAGTGGGATAGCAACTGTCCTCAATTGCTATTAGCTCAATGTGGAGCTAATAGAGTGGGGAAAGCATTTAAGTCTCTAACGTGCATCCATTGGGCTTCTTCAACAAGATGGTTTTTAAACTTGACCAAATATCTAGAATATCTACAGCCAGTTCTAGTGGTCATAAAGTCACTATCTATAATAGCTTCAGGCTCAAGGATTTCAGTCTCTTCATCTAACAAAGGTGGGTTTTCATAGACAGGGTGTACAGGTAATTGGCCTCTAAAGGGTCGTAATAAACTAATATGAAAGGTGTTGTGAATTTTCCAATGTGGTGGTAGTTCTAATTTAAATGCATTGTCATTGATTTTGTGTATGATCTTGAATGGTCCATAGAATCTAGATGCTAATTTCACAACTGGGTGTTTATCTACACTTTGTAATCTACGTTTTTCTATTCGTAACCAAACATAGTCATCAACTTTAAAATTCATGGCCTGTCTTTTCTTATTGGCTTGTTTCGTATATAATTGCTGGGCTTTGGCAATCATGTCTTTAACTTCATCAAAAATAGTAGTGTGCATGTTAGCAATATCATCAATAGTCTGAATTTTATTTGATAAAGATGCAACAGGTGTAGGCAATCTATTATCATAAATCACTTCAAATGGTGCTTTCTTTGTAGTTGTATGCGGTGTATTGTTATATGCAAACTGAAGTAAATGTAGATGTGTATCCCATGTATCTGGTTTTGAAATAGTATAAGCACGTAAAAGATCTAAAATAGTAATGTTAGTAGCTTCAGTTTGACCATTTGTTTCAGGATGAAATGCAGATGAAAAATCAATCTTTGTTCCTAAGTTAGCAAACAAAGTAATCTAAAAATTATTATAGAATCTAGAATCAGATCAGAAATAATAACTTTTGGTAAACCATGATTAGTAAATACAATTTTCAAAAACAATTGAGCTGCTTGAGATGCAGTTAAAGTTTTCTTGCATGGAATGAAATATGCTTGTTTACTAAACCTGTCTACAACAGTCCAAATCATATCATGGTTAGCTTTAGTGTTAGGTAAACCAGTAATAAAATCCATAGAAATTTGTTCCCATGGTCTTGATGGAATAGATAAAGGCATTAGTAAACCATACTGTTTACCATGATGTCTCTTAACTCTTTGACAAACTAAACATTCAGAAACAAAGTTAGATACATCAGTATCCATATGTGGCCAATAAAAATCTTCAGTCAATGTACGCAAAGTAGATATAATACCTCTATGACCTTGATATGGAGGACAATGAATCTCATTCAAAACAAAAGATCTTAATGGAACTGTAACACATAATCTCTTTTCATAAAACATGAATCCATTATTGTAAGATAGTGAATCAATAGGAATCCAATTATTTACAACTAATTTATTCTAATCAGATTGAAAAGTAATATCCTGATGATAAGTATCTTTCATAGGGATAAGAGAATCAAATGATATGACAGAAATATTATGAATGGTCGGTCTTCTACTTAAAGCATCAGCTACTACATTCTCTTTCCCTGGTTGATATTGTATAAGGGGATGAAAACTTTGAATGAAAGCTGCCCATTTAATATGTCGGTCAAATATTTGGGGTTGACTAAGGAGATGTCTAATACTTTGTTGGTCAGTCTTAATCATAAATTCAGAACCCATTAAGTAATGTTTCCATTGATGTAAGGCTTGTACTACAGCTAGCAATTCTTTATCATATGTAGAATATTTAAGTTCAGATGGTTTCAGTTTACAGCTAGAGTAGGCTATGGGATGATTATCTTGCATAAGTACTGCTCCTATTCTAGATCCACTAGCATCAATAACTACTAAAAAGAATGGTCTATTGAAATCGGGTAGTTGTAATACGGGAGCATGGGTTAATGCATGTTTCAATAAATCAAAAGATTTTTGTTGATTATCAGTCCAGTTATAAACAATACCCTTCTTTAAAAGTTTAGTCAAAGGCAAAGCAAGTAATGAAAAATTTTGCACAAACTTTCTGTAAAAACTAGCAAGACCTAGAAAAGAACGTAACTCATGCACATTTTTGGGTATGGGCCAATTCAATATTGCTTCTATCTTTTTAGGGTCAACCTTAATACCTTCTGATGAAACAATGTGACCTAGATATTCAATTTCTATCTGGAAGAATTCACTCTTTTCTGGATTAGCATATAATTGATTATCTTTTAACAACTTGAAAACTAAAGACAGATGTTCATAATGCTCTTTCTCATTTTTACTAAATACCAATATATCATCAAAGAATACTGTAACACAATGCTGATATTTCAAAAATATGTGATTCATCATTCGACTAAATGTAGCAGGTGCATTAGTTAAACCGAAAGGCATCACTAGAAATTCATAATGTCCAAATTGTGTTCTAAATGCAGTTTTGAATATATCATATTTATCTAATCTCACTTGATGATAACCAGATTTAAGATCTATCTTAATGAATATAGCAGAACCTTGTAGTTTATCCATAAGATCATCTACCCTAGGAATTGAATATCTATTCTTAACTGTAATTTTATTCAGGGCACGATAATCAATGCACATGTGATAAGTATTTTTCTTCTTCTTTACTAATAAAACAGGTGCGCCAAATGGAGAACTACTAGGTCTAATTAATCCTTTGTTTAACAATTCCTCTACTTGATTTTGAATTTCTTTTTGTTTAATTTGATTATGCCTATATGGTGCTTTACATGGTGGTTGTGTACCAGGAATTAAATCTATTTTATGATCTTCAGGACGTGAAGGTGGTAGTCCAAGTGGTAAATCATCAGCAAAGTAATCTTTAAATTGAGCAAGAAATTGTTTATGCATAGGATGCATATGTTTTTCTTTAGCTTGAAGTTCATTCACCCAAATTAGATCAGATTTACTACTTTTACATAATGTAAGTTTAGCTTGAGTATGAGTAAGCAGTGGAAAATTATTGGATGCGTACATACCATGCAATGTAATTTGTTTTCCTTGAAAATAAATTTTAATTGAATGCGTGGAATAATCTATGTCAAGATTATACTGATGATGCCAAGGCATACCTAGGATAATATCACTTGACTGCAAAGGTACAACTAGGAAATTCCTTCGTTCAGTGTATTCACCAATTTTAATTTCTAAGTTATGCACCTCTTGTGTTCCATTATATCTTGTGCCTAAGAATGCTGCTTTAATGTGATAATGTGTAGAAATAGTTTGTAATTTCAATTCTTTCACTAACTTTGCAGAAACAAAATCATGTGTGCTACTATCATCATGCAAAATAATCTTTTCTTTTCCATACACTAAACATTTCATTGTCAACAAAGAATGTGGAGTTGGCATACCTGGCAAAGTATCCGAATGAATACCAATGTCGTCTTCATCTTCCGTAAAGTCGGGCATTTCCTCACGTTCTTCTTCTTCCATTACTCCAAGATAATTGATATGGATAAGTAGTTTCTTCAATTGGCAATTGGCTGCTAGATGTCCAGGTTGATGGCATTTGTAACAAACTATAGGTTTGGCTTTAGATACATTGTTGGCAATGGCAGGAAGTCTAGGAATATTGGGATTTGGTTGTGAGGATGGCTTAGGGTTTGGATTGATATTTGATGGCAAAGCATGTGGTTTTGTCCAAGACTTACAGAATGACGATGGAAGAAAACGACTTTGATTGAATCTTCTAAAATTTGAATTGAATTGCTTGGAACCATAGTTACCATTTGCTTGAAATTGTTGTGGACGCTTGTCTCTTCCTCGATTCTTGTCTTCAATGTCATGAGCCAAAGAAATTGCATCTTCAAGGGTTGTTGGCTTGAACATATTGACTTCAGCGTAGTAATGTCCAAGTAAGCCAGACATAAACTTGCGTTTGTGAGTTGCTTCAGGTACATCTTCGAGCATGCGGAGTTGCAGTAGGGCATTCCAAAAATGTTCGGTGTATTGGGAAATAGGCTCATGATCTCTTTACTGTAGAAGATCCCATTGCTTTATGGATTTTTCATGGAATTGAGGAGGAAGGAAATTCTGCAAAAACTTATTTTTGAAACTCTCCCAAGTAGTGGGACAATCAATGCTCTTGCAAACCACAGTCCACCAAAGAGATGCTCAATCGACTAAATGATTAGTGGCACATTTAATTTTGTCTTTTTCAGCATATGTCTCTTCAAGAAAGTAATCATCAAACTGACTAATAAATGCAAGGACAGTCTTTCCATCTCGAGTTCCATTGAAAGTACGAAATTTGAAATTTCTTTTACTTATCTTTGTTTCTTTGCGGATGGATTGAGCTTCGAGCGTCGCATTGATGGTACGTCGGATAAGATCTTCGGGTTGCGGTTCATCTTTGTCAGTGGTAGATCATTGCAAATTGGCCAATTGAACTTGCAAAGCTTGTCGGGCTCTTCGTTCTTCATCAAGCTGCATCATAATTAAATCCAATTTTTGTTTTATCGTAGGTTCGGGAAGTTCGCCTTCAGCCATTAAATCGTCCATGTTTTGTTCCGTCATCCTATAAAAATCCAAAAGACCTCCACTCTCAAAATCTGATTAGCAGGATGAGCGTAGCTCAAAGTCAGGTATACAAGGCTTATAGATTTTTGTTTGGATTTTACGGTCTTAGTCTTTTGCGGTTGCGGGATTTGTTGTCTTTGTAGAAACTGCGTATGACCTTTTGCATGTGCTGAAACTGGTTCAGCAAGTTTGTGTATGTGAACAGAGTCTTCTAGGGAGCAATTATGTAATTCTGTGCTTCTGCGCACAAACAGTCCTTATGGGAGTAATTAAGATAAGTCGGTTTTGATCTCTGTGGACTTGGAGGACTTGTAGAGTAAAACAATTTGCAGAACTTGAGTGACTTTGGAAGATTTATGACTTGTAGCTTATGTGACTAAGCTTAAAATAAACTGACTGTCGTCGATTCGAATTTAGGGGGGATAGCCGTTTTTCGCCGTCGATTCCGTCCAGGAGATGCTGCGATACCAGACGGAAAAATTTAGGCCCCTTAAGCTTTTAAATAAGCTTATTAAGCTTACTTGAGCTTTGACTTAAGCTTAAACTTTTTTAAAGATATGGAAGCTTATCTGTTGACTGTGGAAAAAACGACTTGGAGAGGGAGATGTAGGAGTGGTCCTCCGCCTCCTCAGGCCAGTCCTTCGCGATCAGAGACTGTAGACAGAGGTTCTTGACCACCAAGAATCCACCCGTATCGACCGTTCATAATGAAACTCACTGTAGAGCTCGATCATTCCAAGAGCTCCGCCTTCGCACAAGATGGGTAGTGATTAGAAGCTCTCAATCTCAGCTTCGCTCTGATACCACTGGTGCACAGATCGGATGTCATAAGCACACGTAGTGAGCGTCAAAAGGTCCCCAAGAACAAAAGAACTATATTTTTTGCACACAAATCAATGTAGAAAGCATGCACGACATGAACAAGAGACCAATTGGGTGCAATCTCCCCCCATGCCTTGTGTGAGCGCTCCACAAAGCATGTATTTTATGTATTAATCATCTTCAAGCTCAAATAATAGTACGCTTTTGGCTTTTGAGTTTGCTTTAGTGCCAAATAGAAATAAAGCTAATGGGCGGGCGTCCAAGGAGTCAAGCATACCCAATACAATGTCCAAATACAAATATCTAAATCGTGCGCCCATGCGCATACAAAAATAATAAATAAATATAATAGGCGCGACAAAATATAAGCGCCGTGCCTAAGGTATGCACCCATAAAAATATACATGATGACTCGAATACACGCTATCCTCCAATGCTTTCCACCGACACTGCTGCTATCTTTACACATCAACTGAAGCATTCATAATCATTAGTAAAATAATACAATTAAATCGACAAAAGTGAATACCTAGTGATCCGGGTTTTTTACAACCCGGATTACTACCACAAAATTTGGCCAAAACTCCTATCAAGAGCTTACCATATCACTTTGGGTTTACTCTTCAAGCACTAAGTATGCTACATTGCTTCTCGATTATGATAACTCTAGAAAATGGGGGAAACAAGTTCTTAGGAGGCATGTTAATGTAAAGGGTAAAAGGGATGGTTATTTTAGTGAAGATGAAAATGGATTACACCTAGGAGTTGGGTGAATGCATAGATTTTTCAAAGGACTAGCCTCCAAATACACATGGACTCCACTTGCATCACTAAGATTTGGAATCTATCACCATCATTAGAGGACACCTCACCCTAGCACACAAGTCAATATCCACATCATGGTGTCATTTGGATCTTACACAAAAGCTTACAAGCATGGACCCCTTCTATGACATGCTTATATGTATATATATATATATATATATGGGAGACTAAATTCAAAGCAGCTTTTGGAAGCCATTTTTATAATCTCAATAACTCCCAAGGAAAAGCGAATTTCAAGAAAATTTCCATGATACCCGATTCGAGCTGGTCTACAAAGTTGCAGAAGAAACTTTTTTCAAATTCCTCGCGGATTTGAAGTTACAAAGGCACAGACTGCTGGCTACATGCAATTTGCTTCTCTCTTTCACCACACCAACTTTCCACTCTATCCTTCTTGTAAATATATTATAATAATGTGCTTTGGGCACCCACCTCTTGTAGTCTAGCTCCATTTCTCTATTTTGTCTACCACCACCCTTGGCTTCTTGCATGATGACCAAGGTGGGGACTTGTCCCATCCACTACTCTCCATATTTTCAAAGATGTCATACATCATCTAGGATTATGTTAATCGGGAAGATTAGCTTAATCTAATCTCTCATGGAGGCTATATAAAAGCCCATGGAGAATGAAGAAGGGGGAGGGGAGAACAATGACAAGCACATGAGAGCACTCTAGAATACCCTCATCTCTTTGAGGTAAGCTATGAGTAAGTTCTTTTATTATGTAGTATAATGGCAAGCTTCCTCTACCTCTTCTTCTCTTGTCTCCCTCTCTTCTCATCTTCCCATTCCATGAATACATAATGGAAAGCTCCCTTTACCTCTTCTCCTCTTGTCTCCCTCCCCTCTCATCTCTCTCTCTCTCATATTCTAATAGAGTGTCTAGTGCATATATTCTCTCTTGTAAATGTGTGTCTTGGTTCTTTTGATTCTCTTTGAGAAAAGGGATGTCCTAGCCCATCCTCCCTTTGGCTAGGTGGTGTCCCTCTTTAGTTCTCTTAGTGAGGATTGGAGGTTGGATGGGTAAGAGGCAACTCGTTCATCATTTCAGCCCTCGCTAGTAGTCTTCAGCTACATAAATAAATCAATTGGTTAGAAATCAATCCTAATCTTAATTTATCACGAGTGTGCACTCTAAACTCATAAATGTTTACTAATTTAATATGTATTTTGCGGAATCATCCATGTTCACACTAAATTAACGAAACACCCGAAAACGATAGGCGTCCCCATCGACTTCTCACACAAAGAATCCACTTTGTATATGAGCCCTGGTAATAAAAGTTTACGGAAACCACCATAAAACCTCACGGAATCCACCGTAAAATATGCCTCCTGGCATCAGCTATTGCATGGTTGGTTCCATTTGCTCACAAAAATCAAAACAAATGACACAGTTTACATGCAACAAATAGTTGCACTCCACATCCTTTAGTGTTACTCTAATGGCCTCTCATTCTCAATTCAATTTTTTGCAAAAATATACCATTGCAAAGTTGGCTATGCCTTATTAGCTTCACATTTTCTATGTAGCACAATTTTTTCCCTTTGCTAGCAAAACGTTACCGATGGTGCACCTCACATCATGCTTTGTCTATATACTTAGGATAGATGTACAAAGATTTAGTAATCTAAGCTACAATTTAGTTGGATTTTTGATAGACCTATTTATGCATAAAAACATAGCTAAACCTATAGGAATCTTGCACAAGAGATTAGTCTAAAAACACATTTACCAAAGGTAACAGAAAACTTATACTTAAAATGATTGAGGCTTAGTTTTATTTTTTTAATCTATTTAAATTAGTGGGATGGAAGTATTATGGTCCAAAAGTTAGTCATATTTCGGCTCAAAGTCATAATGCATCACTATTAGTGAAAACCAACGCTAATAGCAATGCAAATAGTGATGCTCTCTAACACATATACCGACTAAGATAGCAACATGTGTAGTAAATTAGCCATGCAAATAGTGATGGTTACATGAAAAAAATGGTGGCAGGGCAGGTTGCACCATGTGCTGAGTAATATTTTACAAAGCAATTACATATTGAATATGCAATTGTCATAAAGACATGCGCAAAAACTAGTTAAAACCACAAGACTGATAACTCATAAAATAAGTACAATACTAGTGATGACAACTCATAAAATTACATGGAACCATGGAGACGAGAGTCCAAAAAAAACATGGAAATCTACCTATAAATATCACAAAGTGCGATTTTATACAAAGGATGATAAATATATATAAGAAATGCTACATGGAAGAGGCCTCTATGGATCACAAGACCAAAAAAGATGATGATGTGTGCTCCACGAATCTAGCACATGCCACAAATCCTTGCCATCTAAAAGCTCGTCCTGATGCAAATTAGAAGCGTCGAATGCACTCTACAAAATAAACAACTAGACATTAGTCCACCATACATAATGCATCATAATAAAACTAATGACTATAGACAAGAAAGACAATTGACTGATTGGGCCATCGCGCGAATATAAAGTGCAGTGAGACTGTGTTTCTCTGCATATCAAGTCTCCAAACATGTGGGATCACAGTTTGTGATGATGGAGTGCTGCAAAGAAAATAGAATAGCATTGTTAGAAACAAGGTTGTTAGTACAAGTGATATTCCAAATAAGAAAGTGAGAAGAACCAAAAGAAAACTTATAAAGTTCTCCAAATAAGTCATGTGGCCGCCACTCCTTAGATGATGCATGACCCCTACCTCTAATCGTGCCCTCGTTGCCTCCCACTGCTATGCCGCCATCATCATGGAGAGTTTGTGGCCTCCACCTCGATTCTTTGCCAATCCTCTACATCTAGCTACTTGAGCTTTGAGGTGCCACTCTTGATTGCCTTGTGTGTGTCTGACCATCTATGTGACATGTATGCACACATACACTCCATCGTCCACACAAGGGAGAATCTCTTTGCCGCTGTAGGTATCGGAAACTCCTCATGCAAAGATGCCACTACATAGCTCTTGCTCCCCTCTAGTATACTCTCCCAATGGTCTAGAACATTGTGCCTAAATACTTGTTGGCACAACTCTCTCATGCGAGACATCACCCTCCTCCCCTCATCATTCATGATTACAACACATGTCTTGTCATCTATGAGATATCCATACCCTACTGGGGCATGTCTAAGGTGTGGCCTCTCCCACTTGCGATCATGCTCCTGGGCATAACCAGGAGACCCCTATACATCTAGCATACTTGCAAGGATAGTATCTCTTGAAGTAGTACCCATAAGGGTGCCATCCGTAGACAACTGAGCGAAACTCGAAGTCACATGAGTAGATGTTTCTACAAGTGTGACAAATCCTATAGGTGGCAAGTGTCCACCAGACCGATGAGACAAAGACACTGCATCAATGCCTCCACAACACCCACCTGAGTCACCCTCTCTAGAACTGGTACAAGAGCGAGAAGTAGCAACCCTCTCTGGAACCAACCCTGTGGGCTCATAGCATCTACATCTTTGCAACACCTCCTAGAACCATTCCCTCCATTTGGGGTCAATCTAATAGTCTAGAGTGGTGACCTCTCCTCTACTAGAGATCAAAGCATCGAAGTGTGCTAAAGTAGACCTCACAAAATGGCGTGATGATGTACGTGATAACTTTTGGTCTACCATATCTCTAAAGCGGACCATCTGATCCAGAGACATATATGTAAATATCTCCTGCAACTCTTCATTGGTCGTCCCTTGACTCATCCTGCTCTCTACATATCGTCAAAGATAACCTACACACACAAAAAACGATGTTATCCATACTCAATATAAGGATTTAGGTAAAGCATGACAACATAACTCTGCAAAAAAAATGTTAATTAAAACACATATACTAAAGTATCCTTAAAAGTGAATTATCAACGAATTGAGCAAACGGACGCAAATATACTAGAATGTCAAGCTTTTGGCATAGCTTGGCATATACTAGAATGTCTATAGATAGGTCACCATAGAAAGAGGATTCCACTTCATTCTCGAAAAATTCTGAGCCTCCTATCTCTTCATCTATGTTACTCGTGCATGTCTCCTCTACATGCTCCAAGTCCTCTTCGCCCTCCACCCTGTGCAACATCAATCCCTCTACCTGCATAATCTCCTCATCCATGCTAGGGACATTGCTTTCATCATACACTTGTGCACTCTGAGGTGTTGATAACACAACATACCACCCATCGAGGTTGTTAGGGATTTGGATAGAAGATTACATGTTCAATATCACATATAAGAGTGAATCAACATTTGTGACCATTTTGTGTCGTGGAAAATTTAATAAAAAAGGTCATGCACCTATTCAAAATGACCCGACGAGACAAATGTGTCACGTAGATCCATCCATCTTTTCTCGGAATCTACCTCCAAAAATCCATATGAACCTCATTGAATGATTGCTCCAGCTCCTTCAAATATCACTTTAAACCACTGTACATCAAATATGATCATGGAGAAGCTATGATGATCCATTGATATAACACTTTGGAAATTGCCAAAAGACTCTATCTCATCTACTATTATATTCGGATATGTGGCCTGTTGTTGGCTCTCTTGCTCAAACTTTGCCATAACACCACAATCCGTTGTGGAGCACATTTTGTCGATGCGCTCAACTCAAAAATATCGCTCGCGCGACCACATCATACTATAGATTTTGTAATCTACACTAAAATAGTTAAATTAGTTGTTGCACATAAAATCTAGATATAACAACAAGTAAAGCATGCACTCACCTTCGAACTACATCCCCTTGAGAATTTCTACTTCTCGGTAGAGACCTCTATCCCTTTGCGAGAAGCTATGATCAAAGCTTCATGCAACCACTGCATAGACATAAACTGCGGCATCTCCTCCATCCCCTCGGGATATTGAACCAATCGATGGTGTGTACTACATCGAAATTCTGATCACGCTCCCTCCCGCTCTCTTCTTTTGACCTGACCTAGTGAGCCACTTCTCCATATCTACATGATGCAACATACAAAAACAATTCACTTTCTCTTCCATGATACCATCCATCCTTTTTTCTACAACATTTCCAACCACCACATATTTAGTCAGTCTATCATCGTCCTTCAATGACCATAGCATACTGTTGTTTGAATCCACCATTGGTAGCCCTCTGCAATATGCACTAAAGCCTCCAACACTAGCCAATCTTCGGCCATACTACCTTATGGCTGAGCTTGTTGTTGCACAAAGCCCTTTGGGGTTTTCATGAAGTGCTCTAAAAAGAACATCCATCGCATATGGATGGGTTCCACAATATCCACTTCATCTATAAGATGTACCAAGAGGTGAGCTTGTATCATGAGCATGCTTGTGGGCAGGTACTTCTCAAAGAGACAGACTGTCTCCACCGCTCTCCACCTTGCAAATTCAATAAAGGATGACTTGATCTCCTTCTGTGAGATCCATTGCACTAAATTCGACAACCTATAGATCATCGAGCATATTTTTGGAGTGTGGCACCCCGCGATCACGATCGATAGTACGAACTCTCAAATATTTAAAGTATTACGAACATTGAATAGACACTAAATAGCAAAATACTAAGGTTACTTACTATCAAGTCTAGGACTGACAGACTTGGCATATCTTATGCCAATCATAGAATTTTAGTAGTCTTGATAGTTGGTCATCTTTAGAAAAAGAAGACGTGAGGGAATTAATCATATCCATTAGGGTGCAAATAGACTTGATAATTTGCTTTACAATGCGCTCTTTTTCTTTAGTGGACAGGACCTAAGGAGCACAAGGTAGTTGCAAGTGGTTGTCAGAGCTTGTTGGCTCTGGCCAAAGCGTCTCCATCTTGTCTATCCCCTTCAAATCCATTTATGCCCCTATAGTGTCTCTCCTTCCTATGATATGGTCCCATAATAAGCTACCCACATTCTTGAAAATATGCATGGGATCCAGCAAATGGTTGATCTGATCCAATATGGCAACTTGTAGAAAATTGAGAACATCACATTCCGCCTTGATGTGTTTCCTTGTGGACCATTTTCAACTCATACTAGCTTTGGGCATTCATTCGCATTGGAGGTCATCCAAGAAAACGTTCCCTCAGTTTATGATCATCCGGCAAGAAAGCAGTGTCTCCCTATATACCATCTTCTTCATGGTCTGTGACCTTCGGGAGTCTAACCACACAATGGATATGCATGATACCCTAAGGTGACTAAACTTGTCACAATACCCCTATCTGGTCAACACAAAATTAAATGAGCCATATTAGATATTAACAATGAGAACAAGCTGCCCACTTACCTGAGTATTTGTTGAATCCCAAAAAGTCATGCATGGTCCACATGAGAATGGCTCATATATTAGTGGACCCTTGACCATCGTGGTTGCTCATGTCTTCCATTGTGATCCCCTTCTCCCACAAAATCTTGAGCTCATCAACTAATGGACGAAGATAGACGTCCATGTTCTTGACTTTGTAGTGCCCAAGAATGAGCAAGCTAAGGATTAGGTGTCCTTTCTTCGTAGAAAGCCATGACAGGATCAATGTGGCTCCATGGATGTGAATTTGTTAATATTCATTGGACTCCATTTGTGGATTTATTCTATGCATGCCACATTGTCAAGTTCACCATGCCTGACGTACGAAACATATAATGTATATGCGGTATAAGTGGAAAGTATCTTAGAACCTTCTAATGAGGGACAATTTACCCTTATAAGTCTTATCGATACTTGTGAGCACCACACTTTGGATATGTCTCCATAGTCTTGTAGCCTCCTCAAAACAACACACAATCATTGACACATGCACGAATACTATTGTAGTCCATACTAAGCTTTCATAATACCAATCGTGCATCATCACAGGACTGAGGCATTGTGTTTTCAAGTGGTAATATATGATATTTTAGCAACCTTTTAAAAAACATGAAGCACCCTTGAAGAGCACAAAAAAAGAGTTTTTAATAATGGAGTCAAAATCAATGGAGCATAGAATGTACCTAAACAATTATATCACACTTGCATCGCTCCACCCATACTTTGCCTACATACTTAGGAGCATAAGTAGCGTCTTTAAGTAAGATACTCAGTACCCATCACACAATGGTATGGACACTTCCTCTCTTAGTGGATCAGATGACTCGACATCCATGGGTAGTAATACATTGATTATTGCCTCTATTTCAGGCTCCAAGATTGGAGGAAGGTCCGACAGGTCCACTGTCTTCTCTAGTATCGAGGGTGTAGTCTATGGCCTACCCTCCAATTGGTGTATCGGCTCAGGCACTCCATCCATCTCATGCCCACAAACTCTTTTAATGGACCGTAATAGGTGCATTCCTCCTTAGGATAAAGCATCATCTCTCTATAGAAATTTTTGGGGCACGTCTAAAATTTTTGTATGTGATATTCAATTACTTTGTGAATGTAAAGCACAATTGATACACACTTTTCTTACCATTTACTCAAAGTCTGAGATCAACTAGTCAATGATCTCTGATTGAAACTTGCCGAAGCATCGTACGTGGTCTATGGACAAACGACACTTTCGTCTGATTGCCAGCTTGCACTGTGCAATGACATGGGATACATTGATTAAGATACACCTCACAATCTTGGATGTCATGACCATCATCATTCTCCGTTTAATTTGGTCTATATTTTATGTTTTTGTTTCTCCCATTGATTATCGTCCTCCATTTAATCCTTCCATCTTTCTTTATCTATTCCTTTTCTTTCCCCCTCTCTCTATCTTTATCTATCTCCCTCTCTATTTCTCTTCCCACCCCTCTTTCTCTCTCTTTCCCTTTCTTTATTTGCCTCCCTTCACCTTTCTTTGTTTCTCTCTCCCTCCCTCCCTCTCCCCCCATCTTCCCACCTCGCTCTCACTTCTCTCTCTTTCTTTCCCTCCCATCTTCTCTCTATTTCTCTCTCCTTTCCTCCCCACTCTCACTCAACGCATCTCATTACAATCAAAATCAAATATAAAAAATAAAAAACTTTAAAAACAAGTATATTGAAAGACCCTCTCTCCTTACCTCTCTTTGTCTTTATCTTCCCCCTCCCCATTTATTTTTCAATATTTCCATTCTCTCTAATTCTCATATTGTTTCCCTATTTCTCTCTCGCTCTTTATTTGTTTTTCTCTCTATCTCTCTTTTTCTCTCTCTTTCCATTCATTTTTCTCCCCTTCTCTCTCTCTCCCTCTTCCTCTCTTTTCTTTTCACTCTCCTTTCTCTCTTCTCTCTCTCTCTCTTTCTCTCTTTCTCTCTTTCTCTTTCTTTGTTTCTCTCCCCCCTCTCTCTCTCTCTCCCTCTTCCTCTCTTTTCTTTTCACTCTCCTTTCTCTCCTCTCTCTCTCTCTTTCTTTCTCTCTTTCTCTTTCTTTGTTTCTCTCCCCCCTCTCTCCCTCATTGTTTCTCTAACTAATTCTCCTCTTTCCCTTCCTTCATGTCTCATTTCTCTCTTCCTCTCCCTTCTTCTAATCCCTCCTTCCCTCCCTTTCTTTCTCTCTCTCTTTCAATGCATTTCATTACAAAGAAAAACAAAAAAAGAAAAGAAGAAAACACAAAAACAAAGCAAGAAGAGGCGATGTACCTACTTCAAAGGCCCGAAGATGAATTCTTTTGTGTCTCCTTTTCATGGGTTTCTTTTTCTCCCTTGCGCAATTCTCCCTCTTCTTTGCATATGACAGCGGTGGCAGCAGCAATGGCGATGAGAGGCTCTCCTTCTCTCTCTCTCTCTCTCTCTCTCTCTCTCTCTCTCTCTCTCTCTCTCTCTCTCTCTCTCTCTCTCTCTCTCTCTCTCTCTCAAAGCAGTGATCTCTCTCACTCTCTCTCGAAAATATTTACGGCAAATACTATACTCGGGTTTTTAATGCTTTTGTTCTCGAACTGACATCGCTATTTGCATCACAATTTATAGAGTCACTAAGCATTGCTATTGGCGTCGTCAAGCATCGCTATATGCATCCCAAATTGAAATTTGCGACGTATATAGTGACACAAACAGTGAGTGTACTATTTCACTACAACAGAAACAAGGCATAGACACGCATGTTAGACGCGTAAAGTCGGGCGCGTTTATTATTGCATCTATATGTGCGTGTAAAAGAGCGTGTAAATAGACGCGAATTTTGCGTCTATATATCTGCATAAATAGACGCGAATATAGACGCATCTTCAGACGCGTAGTTATTTAACCACCTGAAATTGGACTTAATATAATAAGAAAACCAGAGTTAATAATTATTTTTGCATTGCTCTCTAATGAATGGCAGTTCCTCCAGTTGACAAGCCTGATATAAGTAATTAGCGGCAAGCGACAGAAACCTTATTATACAATTAGTTGCAAGCATTGCATGTATCTCGTAATTTCTCTACTTGAAGATGATAAAAAATACTTCCTTTTTATTATGGAAAATTCAATTTAGCTTTAAACTTGACTATCACTACAAGATATAGACCTTATAGAGACGTTTAAAGCGACGAAAATACAAACAACAAAATTTACCCTCGTCGTCGCAAAAAGCGTCGTTATTGACGATGCCATAGAATCGTCGCTATTTGCGTCGCTATATGCGTCGCTGCGACGCATATAGCGACGCATATAGCGATGCATATAGCGATGGTTACAGAGAATTTGCGACGCTCATAGCGACACCAATAGCGACGCGAGCAGTAAATTTGCGACACAAATAGCGATGGTAACAGAGAAAAAAAAATTGTGGCAGGGCAGCTTGCATATAGCACTGTGCGATGTATGAGAGCCATACAAAATAGTTTCTGCACTGCTGCATACAAAGCGCTTGCAAACAAAAAGAATGTATACTGAAATCATAAAACTAATACATTAAATAAATACATGATCGCATAAAATGCGATTGGTACAATCATGAAACGATATCACTAATACATAGAAAATGTCTACATAGATCAGGCGACTAAAAACTAAAGGTGTGTGAGCTCTAAGGATCCAAGGGCGAGCTACAAATCCTCGTCTCCCGAAAGCTCTTCCCGCCGCAAAGGAGCATCAAAGGGATTCTGCAGAAAAAGAAACAACATATCAATCCACCATACAATAATGCATTCAAATATCTCATTGTAACTATGGACAAGAAAGATGAGTGACTTACAGGGCCGCCGCGTCTATACAATCGGTCTATCAATGCCCTGAGACCGTGCCTCTCTGCATATTGAGTCTCAAGGCCTTGCGGATCGCGATTTGTAATGAAGTGCTGCAAAGAAAACAAAATGCTAACTGTTAGAAACATGATTGTCAGTACAAAGAATATCTCAAAAAAACAAATAAGCAAAACAAAAGAGAAACTTACAAAGTCCTTCAAATATGTCCTGTGGCCGCCTCTCCCAAGATGATGCACTGATCCGGCCTCGATTCGTGCCCTCGCCACCTCCCGCTGCTGCTGACTCCAACGTCCTGGCGAATTTGTAGCCTCCTCCCTCAGTCGGCGCCAGTCGTTTGCATCTAACCACTCGGGCTTTGAAGCCCCACTCTTGATTGCCTTGCGTGCGTCGGATCGTCTATGTGACATGTATGCACACATGCAATCCATCATCCAGCCCGTAGAGAATCTATCTACTGCGGCTGGCACCGGAAACTCCTCGTGCAAGGATGCTACTATGTAGTCCTTGCTCCCCTCTGGTATGTTCCTTCAATGATCCAGGACATTGTGCCGAAAAACTTGTTGGCACAACTCCCTCATGCGAGCCATCACCCTCCTCCCATCATCATTCATGATGATGGCTCCTGACCTACTATCCCTAGGTATCCATAATCCCTAGGAGTCTGCCTAAGATGGGCCCTCTCCCATCTCCGTCCATGCTCATAGGCATATCCAGGAGACCCCTATATATCCGGTGTAACGACGGGGGTACCCTCTCCCAAAGTGCCACTCAAAGGGGTGCCACCAAAGGGGGTACCACCAAAAGAAGTGCCACCAAAATGCGTGCCATCTGCCGACGGCTGCGCAAAAGCCGGAGTAACTAGAGTTGACGTCCCCACAAGTGTGACAAATCCTGGAGGTGACGCAGCTCCAGCTGAACAACGAGACGGAGACACCGCGTCCGTGTCTCCACAGCAGCACCCCCCTGATCCTCCTACAGTCGCGGCTCCTCTCTCTGGCCTAAGTCGCGAGCGTCGAGATTGTCTGCTCGAAGCTGAAGCATATGATCGCGCTGAAGCAGATTTAGCAAAGCGCCTTGACGAAGAACGAGATAGCTCCTGGTCTGCCATCTCTCTGAATCTCGCGAGCTGATCTGGAGACATGCGTGCCATCATGTCCTGAAACTCCTCATTGCTCATCCCTCGACTCATCCTAAAAATGTCGATACCTGCACAGATAAAAATGATGTTAGAATAATCAATTTAAACTATACAAAGCACATTAATATAAATCATTTTTTAAAAATCCCTCTTAAAATGTATATCTTATCTACCTTTATAAGAGATCTAAACAACGAATTGAGTAATACAATTCTCGAAGAATAAAGTATTCTATGGTCCCATGTTAATCTCCTGACACAACTCTGCATACACTGGAAGGTCGATAGACATGTCACCACAAAAGAATGAGTCTGCCTCGTTCTCAAAAAATTCTACGACTTCTGTATTTCCATCATTGTTAGCCGATGCAGGCTCCAAGCTTGCGGTGGCCTCCATCCCTTGTAATATCGACCCCTCTATTTGCATATTTTCTTCATCTATGCTTGGAACATCACTTTGATCATATACTCTCGCACCTTGAGGAGTTGAAGGTATAACATAGTACCATCGAGGTTGTTGGGGGTTTGGATAGAAGATTACATGTTCATAAACACTTACAAAGCGAGTTCAAACCATTGTGACATAAACCATGTCGTATTACAATTAGCAAGCAAATAACTATTTGCACCTGGTCACAATGGGCCGGCAACACAAAGGTGTCGCGCAAATCCGTCCATTTTTTATCGGAATCTATTTCGAGAAATCCAGATGGACCTCGTCGAACTGTTGCTCCAGCTCCTCCAAGTACCACTTTGAACCACTGCACTTCGAATAGTATCATCGAGAAGCTACGGTAATCCACCATAATAATACTTTGCAAGTTCCCAAAATACTCCATCTCATCCACAACCATGTTCGGATCCGTTGCTCATCACCGGCTCTCTTGCACAAACCTTGCCATGGCACCACAATCCATTGTGGAACGCATTTTGTCAATACGCTCTACGCGAAAATGTCGTCCACACGACCATGCTGCACTATATATTTTGTACTGCACATTTGAAACACTCAAATTAG
The DNA here is from genome assembly GCF_053477565.2 of Lygodium microphyllum. Lineage (NCBI taxonomy): Eukaryota > Viridiplantae > Streptophyta > Polypodiopsida > Schizaeales > Lygodiaceae > Lygodium > Lygodium microphyllum. The sequence continues at coordinate 37,531,296 of NC_141153.1, read as the reverse complement.
ATGTAGCAAGCAAATTTAGATACAACACATTCTAAACCCCTCATCACCTTTGGACTACATCCCCTCGAGAACTCCTACTCCTCCATTGAGACCTCTGTCCCTTCGCTGGATGCTGCGGTCAAGGCTCCATGCAACCATCGTATTGACATAAACTGCGGCATCTCCTCCATGCCTTCGGGATATCGAATCGGTCGGTGACGCGTACTGCATCGAAATTCAACTCGCGGTTCCTCTTGATCTTGCCTTGCAATCTGGTACTTGGCAAGCCACGTCTCCATGGAGGCATGGTGCAACATACAAAAGCGATTCACCTTTTCTTCCATTGAGGCATCCGTTCTTTTTTCTACCCCATTTCCAACTGCCACATCTCTAGTCAGCCTGTCATCGTCCTTCAGCGTCCAAAGCATTTCATTGTTCGGTTCCACTGTTGGTAGCCATTGTGAGATATGCACTAACGCCTCTGACACCAACCAACCTTCCGCCATGCTACCTTCTGGACGAGCTCGTTGTCGCACAAAGCCTTTCAGGGTTTTCATGAAGCGCTCCAGGAAGAACATCCATCGCATATGAACAGGTCCAGCAATCTCCACTTCGTCCACAAGATGCACAAGAAGGTGAACTTGCATCGTGAGCATGCTAGTGGGCAGGTATTTCTCAAAGAGACAGACTGCCTCAACTGCTCCCCGCCTTGCGGATTCAATAGAGGACGTCTTAATCTCTTTCTGTGAGATCCATTGCACCAAAGTCGACAACTTGTAAATGGCCCCGCGGATTTCTGGAGTAAGGCATCCTACAATCGCAATCGGTAGGACAAACTGCCACAAATGAGAAAGCATTATGAATAATGGTCACTTTTCAAAGCATTATGAATAATGATCCATTCTATTTACATACCTGACATATCTTATGCCAATCATAGGATTTTAGCCCAGACATTTGGTCATCTTTAGAAAATGCGGACCTGAGAGAACGCATCATACCCGTCGGAGTGCGGATAGACTTGATTACTTGCTTCACAATGCGCTCTTCTTTGGTAGACAAAACCCAGGGAGCGCGAGGAAGCTGCACTCCCCCTTCAGCACTCGACTGCGGCCAAAGCACCTCCATCTTACCTACCTCCTTTAAATCCATTCGTACCCTATAGTGTCTCTCTTTCCTGTGATGTGGTCCCATAGCAAGCTGCCCACATTCTTGAAAATATGCATGGGATCCAACAAGTGGTTGACCTGTAAGTGGGTCCAATATGGCAACTCGTAGAAAACTGAGAACCGTCGCATTCCATTTGGATGTGATTTCGGGTTTACCATTTTCAACTCATACAAGCTTGCAGCATTCATACGTGCTGGAGGTCATCCAAGAAAACCTTCCCTGAGTTCATGATCCTCCGGCAAGAAAGCGGCGTGTCCTTGATATACCATCTTATTCATGGTTCGTGACCTTCGGGAGTCTAACTATGGCCCACACAATGGACATGCATGATAAACTGAGGTAACCAGACCTGTAAGGCGAGCCATGACCTAGTGAATACTTGATTGAATGAAATAAAATATAGATATTACCAGCGAGAACAAAGGTTTGCTCACCTGAGCACTCTCCCAATCCCGGAAAGTCATGCATCGTCCACATGAGAATGGCTCGAATGTTGGCTGACCGCCGACCATCGCACCTGCTCATATCTTGCACCGTGACCCCCTCCTCCCACAAAATCTTAAGCTCATCGACTAATGGACGAAGATACGCGTCCATATTTTTAACTTTGTAGCGGCCCGGGACGAGCAAGCTAAGGATGAGATGTCCTTTCTTCGTAGAAAGCCATGGAGGGATGTTGTAGTTGACAAGCACTATAGGCCACACACTGTAAGAAGTCGAGTGCAGACTGAATGGGTTCACACCATCCATGGCGAGACCGAGCCGAAGATTCCTTGGCTCTCGCGCAAAGCCTGGGAAGGTAGAGTCAATGTGGCTTCATGTGCGTGAGTCCGTTGATATTCATTGAACTCCATCGGTGGACCTATTCTGCACATGCCACGTTGTCAAGCTTGCCATGGCAGACGTGCAAAACGTGTGGTTTATGCGGGGGATGAGTGGAAAGTGTGTGAGAACTTTTTGAGGGATGGTTTTCCCTTGCAAGTCCTGCCGATACCTGTGAGCACCACACTTTGGACATGTTTTCATAGTCTCGTATTCATCTCGAAACAATATGCAGTCGTTGATACATGCATGGATGTTATTGTAGTCCATGCCAAGCTTTCGTAAAACATGTCATGCATCATCACGAGACTCAGGCATGGTATTTGCAAGTGGCAATATATGATATTTCAATAACCTGAAAAAAATCATTAAACACCTTGAAAAAACACAAATGTTTGCAATAATATTGTTTTAAAAAAAATCAATGAAGCCTGTGTGCAAGGTACCTGAATAACTCAGTCACACTCGTATCGCTCCAACAGTATTTTGCTTGCACACTTAAGAGTGCAAGCAATGTCTTCAACCAAGATACTCGGCACCCATCATATAATGGTATGGATGCTTCCTCTCTAAGCGGGTCAGATGTCTCAACATCCTTGGGAATCAATGCATCGATCATTGCCTCCATCTCAGGCTCCAAGATTGTAGGCAGGTCGGGAAGGTTGTGTGTCTCCTCTGGCATTGACGGTATAGATGGGCCTTGCGAGTGGTCGATTGGCTCCTGCAATCCATCCATCGCACATCCACGAACTCTTCTAATTGGCCGCAAAGGGTGCACTCCCCCTTGGGTCGAGACATCACCCCCCTGGATAGAAAATTTTCCAACAAGACCCAATCTTATTGTGTATGGTTTTCAATTAGCTTGAGAGTACAATGCATGATTAATATTAACTTCAAATTACCGTTTGCTGAAAATCCGCAATCGCCTGATCAATGATCTCAGATTGAAACTCGCCAAATCGTCGTACGTGTTCTATAGACAATCGGCGTTTTCGTCTTATTGCCAACTTGCATTGAGAGCAAGGACATGGGACACGCTGATTAAGATATGTCTCGCGGTCTTGAACAATAAGACCTTCTTCGTTTTCCATCTTATCTACATTACAGCAAACGAGGCTTAAATGGATAGCTTTATGGAGATGTACGTCTAGTTGCAAGTAGACCATAAATCTTGCATTGTATATAGTAGTTGAGAGATTTTCCGATGTTATATCTCAGCCTTGTATCATGCTCAAGGATTTGTTTGTCTCGGTAGATAATTATTTGTTATATCTCGGCTTTGAGTATAAGTAATCCATTTTAAAATTAATGCGCGCAATCTATGAAATTTAATAACTTTAGTAATAAAATTTATTTCAATCAATTCTACTCATAGTCATAAGACCTGAGAGAAATTATCCTATACTCAATTTAAGGGTTTCTTCTTCTATAACAATACTTTTGGGTTCATTTTGATGAAGTACTTTAATGACCGTTAGCCAGGGTATCATTTTCTTTTAGTCCTTCCGTTGACTAGTTGGCATGATTTCTAATTATGCATATCACAATTAGATCCCCTACTTGGACATTATGAAGGAATTGACCATATTTAAGCCATCTTAAAGAGTTACCAATGTACATGGCCCATGGCAAAGCACATTGCATACCATCATCAATAAGTCTATTATCTTAAATTTCCTTCCCCTCCCTCTCCCTCTCTTTCTCTCCCTCTCTCTCCCTCTCTCTCCCTCTCCCTCTCTTTCTCTCTTTCTCTCACCCTTTCCCTCTCCCTCTCGTTCTCTTTCTCTCCCTCTCTCATTTCCTTCCCCTCCCTCTCCCTCTCCCTCTCCTTCTCTTTTTCTCCCTCTCCCTCTCTATCCCTCTCTCATTTCCTAACCAAGCAAAAAATAAAGTGATTTAAACATCCTCCAAGCAAAAGGGAGAGGGAGAGATACAATGCACTCTCTCTCTCTTTCTCTTTCTATCCCTCTCTCATTTCTTTCCCCTCCCTCTCCCCCTCACTCTCTTTCTCTCTCATTTCCTCTCCTAAACAAGCAAAAAATAAAGCAATTTAAACATTAAAAAAGCAAAAGGGAGAGGGAGAGAGAGAATGCACTCTCCCTCCTTCTCCCTCTCTTTCTCTTTCTCTCCCTCTCTCATTTCCTCCCCCTCCCTCTCCCTCTCCCTCTCCCTCTCCCTCTCTTTCTCTTTCTCTTTCTCTTCCTCTCCCTCTCCCTCTCTTTCTCTCTTACTCTCTCATTTCCTTCCCCTCCCTCTCCCTCTCTCCTAAACAAGCAAAAAAGAAAGTGATTCAAACAACAAACAACCAAACCCATCGTGAGAGAGAGAATGCGCACTCTCTCTCTCCCTCACCCTCTCCCTCTCGTTCTCTTTCTCTCCCTCTCTCATTTCCTTCCCCTCCCTCTCCCTCTCCCTCTCTTTCTCTTTTTCTCCCTCTCCCTCTCTATCTCTCTTTCTCTCTCATTTCCTAAACAAGCAAAAAATAAAGTGATTTAAACATCCTCCAAGCAAAAGGGAGAGGGAGAGATACAATGCACTCTCCCTCTCTTTCTCTTTCTATCCCCCTCTCATTTCCTTCCCCTCCCTCTCCCTCTCACTCTCTTTCTCTCTCATTTCCTCTCCTAAACAAGCAAAAAATAAAGTGATTTAAACATTAAACAAGCAAAAGGGAGAGGGAGAGAGAGAATGCACTCTCCCTCCTTTTCCCTCTCTTTCTCTTTCTCTCCCTCTCTCATTTCCTCCCCCTCCCTCTCCCTCTCCCTCTCCCTCTCTTTCTCTTTCTCTTTCTCTTTCTCTCCCTCTCTTTCTCTCTTACTCTCTCGTTTCCTCTCCTAAACAAGCAAAAAAGAAAGTGATTTAAACATTAAACAAGCAAAAGGGAGAGAGAGAGAGAGAATGCACTCTCCCTCTCTTTCTCTTTCTCTTTCTCTTTCTCTTTCTCTTTCTCTTTCTCTTTCTCTCCCTCTCCCTCTCTTTCTCTCCCTCTCTCTCCCTCTCCCTCTCCTTCTCTTTCATTTCCTCTCTTAAACAAGCAAAAGAGAACGATTTAAACCTTCAACAAGCAAAAGAAAGAGAGAGGGAGACTCACCAATGAGATATGGCGAGCGTGGGGCGGCTTCTCTTTGCAATGAGGGCTCCTCCTCTCCTTCGCGAACAACGGCGGCGGCGGCGGCAAGTCTTCTTCCTCTTCTTCTCTCACAAAGCCTTCGCTCTCTCCCTCGCTCTCGCTCTCAAAAGTCGAAACAAAAGAAATGAAAACGGCGCTCGGGTTTCGGCCGCGCTTTTTTTCCTGCGGCATCGCTATTTACGTCGCAAATAGCGACGTCAATATCCGCCATCGCTAATCGGCGTTGCTAATTGCCCAATTCCTTGTAGTGTATTGATTCTTGAGTATGCACGTGTGCGCATAATAAAAACCATAGAATTAAAAATACGCATTGAATCATTAAGCAAATTAAATATGTTACAGTGAATGATCCATCTCATCTTCAATGAGATCAGCCCTTGCTAAACTATCTACTTCTAGGTCTATGTTACCAAGAGGTAACGAAACAAATAAGTCTATCCCACTATCAAATGTGTTGCTATATTGTTCAATAACTTCATCAATATCATCGACAATCACATTATTGTCCTCTTCTGCATTTCCTTGAACATTCTCGCAAGGTTCATCTTGTACTATATCACGCATATCATCCATTATGGTATCATCATGTACATCATCATTAATTGTTGGACTGTCATCTGCTATCTCTATGTCGGTAATATTACCATATATTGATTTTGAACGATTAGATATAGGGATGATATACCACCATCGGTTATTGTTTACCATTGGATGATACACAACCTGTATTTGAAAAACAAAAGCAAGAAACTTAAATACTTATTATATTGTGTATATATATCACATGTATACATATAAAAAAATTAGCTTTTGCATATATACCTGCTCGCATTGTTGAGGTAGTTCTAATGTGTCATTCTTGTTTTGGTGAAATTTTGTAGAGTCAATGATTACAAAACCACTTGGATGATGTCTGATTGTGCAATGCTCACCATTTGTTACCACTTCACATCCAGTACATATATAAAGAATCGTCTGAAGTCAAGCTTCAGAATATCTTGGATCAAGCCACAATAATCTTCCATGGTACCATCGGCATCCTCGAAGTGAGTAAGGACACCACAATCTTGGGTATTTCTCTTTTCATCTATACGTTGAGTTCGAAGATGTTTACCCTCACACCAAAGAGCATTGAATAATGTGCACTAGTAGTAAAAGATTAAGATCAAACATGTCAATTTTTTATATAAAATATAACTTATAGAAACAAATTAATTGATAGTATGTCTCACCTTTGATAAGCAACCTCGTGCATATTCCCACTCTTCTTGAGATATATTAATTTCTTCATCTTTTTCCATTCTCTCCATTTCCTCATGTAACCAATCTATATCAATATGACGTGGGAGCGCATTTAGATGATGTGAAAATGAGACATTACGTCCATATCTAGTGCAAAATGCTTGTCTTTCGCTTTTTCTTCTTACCCTTGTTTCATTATATAGTGTCGCCCATTTGCTCATTACATCACTATTGAGCACACAAAAACTATTTAACTTACGAAATTCTTCTTTTGTTAGCACTTTACTCATTCCTTTTCCTTGAGGTATTATAGAGGTCATCCTCAAGTCTTCATCATCTTTCCATAGTCGTGGTTGAGAGGGGTCCACTTTAGCAAGATATTCAGAGATATAAACAAGGGATGATTGCACTAACCAACCCTCAGCCATGCTTCCCTCAAGCCGTGCTTTTTGCCTCACAAAATCTTTTAAGGTTTTCATGAAGCGCTCAAGAAAAAACATACACCTTGCATGAACTGCCCCACAAAGTGTGATCTCATCAATCAAATGTACGAGTAAATGTAATTGAGTAGTCAAAATGGATCGAGGAAAAATTTTCTCCACCAAACAAACCACCTCAACAGATAATACTCGAGTATCATGCAATGTGTTTGGATCAATTTCCTTCAAGCTCACATATCTGTTAGTATATATTTTACAATTGTTTATTTTTGTGTAGAAATTCAAAGATATATAATGAAAAAATACAATGTATACACACCTCAAAAGCTCTCCCATCTTGTAAATGATATCACGTACATCTTTGAATACACAATGGAATATGCTAGTAGAAAGTACGAACTGAATGTAAACAATATTCATAGATCAAATGATTAGTTGAGGAAAAAGACATCATACCCCAAAGTTTACACATAGTTACTCCACTAATTACTATATTCATGGTTAGAGATACCCTTACTTGAATCATTTTGTGCCAATCGTGGGACTTCAAACCAGATAGTTGCTCCACACCTCTTTTCTTTTTCTTTATGAAGGCTCCCTTGAGACATCTCATACATCCTGTGGGTGTTCGAAAGCTACATATTTATTCCTTTACTATTTTTTCCTCGTTCTTTGACAACATCCAAGGTGCATGGGGTAGCTCAATCTTTCCTCTGGGTCCAATGTGTGGCCAAGCTCGTCTCATGTGACCAATGTTACGTAAATCCTCCCTTACACTGACTAAATCACAAGCCCCTATCAAGTGATCTCATAATGTAGATACAACATTTTTGAATATGTGCATAGGGTCCAACAAGTGATTGATCTTGAATTCAATCCAATACAAAAGATGAAAAAATATAGAGAACCTAACAAACAAACAATATATTATGTAAACAATTCATCATGCTAAATACTTTAAAGTCAATCGAGAGAAATGCACTTCTTACCGACTCATGTCGAGTGGAGGGTGGCTGTCGGCATCAATCCATCTCTCCTTTCAATCTCGAATAGTTAGAGATTGTGGAGTCATTCGATTAGTAGGGAGAACATATTTGGGATGATCAATAGGAAAAAATCAATGATGATTGTTGTAGATAACATTCTTTAAACGTGTCGGCCTAGAGGAAACTAGAGAGGGACCGCAAATAGGACATGCATGATATCCTGATGTGGTTAAACCTGAACAAACAAGTGAATTAATAAAATGCAATTGATTCAAGTCTTGAATTTCAAATATAGAGTTATATACATGTACCTGAACACTCTCCATATCTTGAAAAGTCATGCATGGTCCACAACAACATGGCCTTCAACGTGAAATCTCTAGAGGATGCAGATGTGCTTGTATCTTGCACCTCAATACCTTCCCATAACATTTCTAACTCTTCAATCAAAGGCTCTAAGTAAATGTCCATGTTTTTTACCTTGTGCTTTCCAGGAATCAGAAGGGACAACATTACATGTCTCTTTTTAATTGCCATGGATGGAGGAACATTATAGTTCACCAATACCATTGGCCATACACTGCATGATGTGCTTTTGATGCCAAATGGATTGATTCCATCCATACCTAAACCAAATCTCAAATTTCTTGGCTCTTCTTTGAAAACGGGCCACAAATTATCTATATGTTGCCATGCCGGTATGTCTGCAGGGATCCTTCATTTTCCATCACTTGAACAATGACTAGCATGCCATGACATGAGCTTTCCAACAGACTTACACTTGAACATAAGTTGAATACGTGGAACAATCGGAAAATGTCGCAAAACCTTACGAGGCACATTCATTGACTTCATCTCCACTTCGTATCTTGATTCGCCACAAACAGGACACTCTCGTGCGAACTCATGAATCCCACGAAATAAGACACAATACGAAGAACGGAGTACGTACAACCTTCATACAACGGAGTAGATGACACTACATAGAGTGGATCATCTGGCTTCGTAGAGTGACCTTCTCCCTGAACCAGTTGCGAAAATAGATGGTGTACCATGTTGTCCAAAATCTCATCCTCTACAACTTGATGGGGCATTTCATGAGAGCTACTATCATGGTCGTCAATCTCCACTCTTCTTGAAGACTCTGCCTCCTCGTGTCGACGTTTTGCAGCCTCTCGACGCCCGGGAGGGAGCATTTGAGGATGTGGCACCGCATCCTGCTCAACCACAAAAGGGAGTTTCATGTACATTGATATATATTGAGTAACATAGACTAGCAATCTTAATGTTTAAAAAAATAATGAATATCGATGATTTTTCTCGGTCCCATTCTCCATACATGCTGAGGTGTGACATTGCAACTCGATGTGCTCGAAAAATACACCCTCAACAACGATCACACATGCATTTAATTTTTTGTCGTAGCCATGCATCTCGATTATGAAGACGTAATGTTTCATCCTCACTTGAGGATGTGCTCGTTGACTCATCAACATGCACCGCCCTAGGTGATGACAACAACATGATTAAACCTAATTCATGACAAAATCAAAATATTTGTCACTCATATGTTTATATAAAAACTTCAAGCTGACGTATTAATTATTCTAAGATCTCAATTTTAAATACACAAAACTTATCATAAATACATAAAAACTTATGACAAGAACTTACTATCAAAACTTATATTAAAAACAAAAATTTATGATAAAAGCTAAATGCGCGTCTATATCTGCGTTTACCTACGCGTCTAAATCTGCGTCTATTTGCGCATCTAACTTCGCTTCTATACGCACGTTTACGTAAACTTAGACGCGCATATACATGTAAAAATAGATGCAAATGTCAAAATTCATAAGATACTTAAATCATTTCTTTTCAAACTGCGCCTTTCCTTTCCTGCGTTTTTTGTGCGTTCTGAAGCTCAAGTTTAGCCGACATGCAGTCTCTTCATGCCTCACCTCCTCATGACTCACCTCTTCTTTCACTTCAAAGAGACAATATGGAAAAAAGGAAAGCCAAGGAGAGGAAGAAAGAGAGAACAAGAGGAAGAAGAAGCAAAGGGAGGAGACAACAAGTAGTAAGCAAGCATCAAGGGAGAGTAACTCACCAAGGAGAGGAAGAAAGAGGAGGAAGAAGCGCCACCACCTGCCACACCAAACACCCAAGGTGAGTCCTCTCTCTCTCTCTCTCTCTCTCTCTCTCTCTCTCTCTCTCTCTCTCTCTCTCTCTCTCTCTCTGTGTGTGTGTGTGTGTGTGTGTGTGTGTGTGTGTGTGTGTATTAGGATCTATGATTGCATTTTGTATAGCACAAATAAATCATGAATGGCGGTCGTCGGACTGAAATCAGCCGACTGAGCGCGTTTGCCAGCATGTCTATATTTCAGTACAGATGCAGGGATAGATGCGAAGCTATGTTTGTTGTCATTGCGTCAACGGTCGCGTCTCAGAGCACGTGTATTCTGCGTCGGAGACGCAAGAATACACGCGCTCTGCACAAAAGAAGCTTTGACTTCAAAGTCACGTCTCCAGGTGCGTGTATCCTGCATGTGAGATGCGAGAATACACGTGCCCTGCCCAAAAGCTTTGACTTCAGAGTTGCGTCTCCATGCGCGTGTATTCTGCAGTCCACACACGAGGATACACGCGCGCCAAAAGCATTGACTCAGAAATCGCATCTGATAGCGTGTCTATACTGCATCTCATATGCGAATATACACGCGCTCTAAACAGAGGGTTGACTTTAGGGATGCGTCCGAGAGCGCATCTATCTTGCATTTTAGACGCGGTTATACACACACTAGCCAGCTCTGATAAAAAATAATTTTTTATTTCTGAAATTGTACGAATTTGTCTTTTTCCTGTGTTTTTTTTTGCAGATGTTGCATCCTGGTTCATCTATCAATGACCCGGATTTGGATCGCATGAATGATACATTGGGCTTGTTCGACAAAGGGGTCAATGCATTTTTTGGAGATTTTCCTAGTAAGGAAGACTTCATGGGAGAGATGACCAGACACCTTGGCTGCTCTCCCACAGCAGACGAGGTGTTCAGCGTCATGTCTGGAATGCCTCTGACGTCTTTGCCTAGCACTACTTTCCAAACTCCAATTGCAAGTACTCCACGTGCAGCACCTGTATCATCATGGAAATTGCATGGAGCTTGTGACCGAAGCACCTGTATCATGACGATGAAGGAGCATGTACACCAATACTATAGAGTTATAGATACTGGTGGCATCTTCCATGATGATGAAGGAAGGGATGTAATGGCGTACATGAGGAGTGTCGTGCATGCAACGTATAAAGATTGTTTCGTTTACTTCAAAATCAGAAAAGCGGCTTGTGGCAGGAGGTGTTGAGGGCAGTCCATAGGAGGTACCAAAATCTTGAGGGTCAGCGATTCTCGAATGATTGGGGACGCACAAAAGTGAGGGATTTGCTTCACAACAAAAGATCCCACCTCATGACACGCGCCAGGGACTCATTGCGGAGACAGGAGGAGGGGCGTGGAGCCTATATATAGCTAACCACCTATGTGCCACCGCGTAGAGTGGAAGAAAGCCAAGAAGAAAGCAACAGAGAAAGTGAAGAGTCGCCAGCACGCAGAGGCGCGACGCATCCAAATGGAAACCATGGGATCGTCTTATTACGGATCAAGTGGTAGAGAGTTGTGGGAGGCAGAGTTTATAAGTATATTTTGATTTCTAGTTTTTTAAAATTTATATTTCTTTCAATTCTTTATATAATTTGTTCTAATATATTGTGTCTCATAATTGTTTGTATATATCATAATTGTTTTGCAAACTACTATCATTGGTAGGATACCTACTCCTAGAGAGGTAGATTACCATCAAGGCCATAACCGCACAGCCACATGGCTTCACTTCTATGAGGAGGGTCTCATCACTGAGGACCAATACAACCAGGTTATGAGGATTCGACAGCCAGAGGAGGTATGTTTTTCTTACTTTCTTATTAAAAGTATAGCTAATTATAACTTTTTCCCTCCACCATGTGTACGTAAGCAACCTTGATCTTTTGCGTGTGTAGGCGAACCTCGATGTGGAGCATAGTGAGGAGGAGGATAACGACGCTAGTAGCCATGGTGGTGCTAGCGAAGATGTTTCTTCTTCAGATTCGTAAAGGAGCACCATACCTCCTCTATGGCCTTATTTTCTTGTATATCTATTATCCATCTTTGAGCCTACTGCTTGCGGCCACGCTTTAGGTCGCAAGCACTTAAACTCCCCATGTAAATGCTTTTTATCTATAATGAATACATGGACTTTTGTTTTCCATTCTCGTGTTTTCAGATCCATTGTCTTTTTCTCAAATGCACAATTTGATGTATGGGAGGGGGTTTTTTTCCAGTTCTGTTTTGCACGTCTATCTGCACATCTAAATTGCAGAAAACACGCGTTTATAAGCGCGTCTAAAATGCAGAGTACACGCGCTCATACACACGCTACATAATTCAATTTTTTAAAAAAGAAATTATATATATATATATATATATATAAAGGAGATTTTTTGTTTTGCGTTCGCGTCTATGGGCGCTTGTAAAAGTGTGTATATGGCGTGTCTATATGCCTGTCTAATTTGCCATGTAGACGCGTTGGTAGACGCACAAAAGAAAATAAATAAATAACAATTTTGGTTTTTTTATGGGCTTGTATTCACGCGTGTATATGCACGTCTATTATGCATCTATTTTTGCGTATAAATTTCTCCATACATGTGACTATAGACACGAGTTTGTAGACTTGCAAATAGATGGGCGGTTAGACGTGCCCATAAGATTTTCTCTATATTCAAATATCGCGTCTAAAAGTGCATCTAAGAGGCCTTTTTGTTGTAGTGTTTCGTGTCACAAATTGCCGTTGCTATCACCCCATTCCCTTGTAGTGTACTTTGCTCAAGGTGTATCTTTAGAGATCCATATTGCCCAATTGAGGCATGTGTAAAAGGGGAGTCACTATTAGATCATTAGGAATTATATGCTTTCTAGCTTTGTGCGATTGGGCTTGTATGAGATCTGGCTCACACACCTTGCCTATTGGGACTGACCATGCATGATATTTGGCCAACAAGTCACACTTATCAATAGGTCGTTCTATCTTAAAATGCATTTAAGGAAACACATAGCAAGAGACACATACTTTTAATCCATTATAAAAGCTCTCTTTATTTACAATGGAACTAAATATTATCTAAGTAGACTTGGTTACTCTAGAGTTTAGGACATTAGCAAAGAACTCAACTCATAGAGTAGCCAAGAATTAGAGAAAAGTACAATGCACAATAATAGTGAAACAATAGCAAATCATAATATGGGTGTGCTAGATGAGGTACAAAATCATGTTCTCTCTCTAATCATAAGTTTACAATGAATATGTCAAGATTGCCTATAGATTGGATAAAAAAACTTGGGCAACTAATTGTATAATGCATATAGTGTACACTCTAGTTAACCTGAGTTGATTTGATTGGGCAAGAATTAGTCCAATTGGAAAACAACCTACCATGGCAAATAGATTATCTTCTTGTCAGCATATTGTTGCATTATTTATTGCTTAAATGATTGGCTATTGCTACTAGCTAGCTAGATCTATCCTACTACTCAACGTTTAGTGGAAAGAATGGATTTTTCCTAGTGAATGTATCTTCTGACAACTTACAACACTTTGCCTAATGAAAATGATGGAAGAGATGCTTGGTTTGATGAAGGGATGTCATGCAAAATATTTTGAAACGAAGTTTCCAAAAAGAACTTATTAAATTTTTCCAAATGCCATAACATGCAAATGGGTTGGATGCCTCATCCATGAACTTCACCCACTTATCCTCCATTCCTGAATTGCAATTTGTAATGCATTCAATAGATCGATTGCACACATAGTTTTAGGAGTAGACCAATGTGGTCACAAATTTCTAGCTTTTGGAGCTTGGGATAGCCCTCCAAAATCTTCTACATGCCCAGGCCACTCTTCTTAGCAAAGGTCAATCCGAGCATATCCAGCTGCTTGGTATACATTCCAATTTCCAATGTAGTAAAAGACCCGGTCTGTCAACAAGGCAGAGAGAGAATCGTCCTCGAGTCCCTACATCACTTGACACTGGCGCCAAAGCCCTCATTCAGAGGCTTCTTTGTGACGTGATCAAGAGGCGGATCAGCAGTAGCTTGCTTGTCAGCCGATGTTGGCGGCGACTTAGGAGACTGGAGCTGAGCATGGCTATATATGTACTACCATAATCTCATCTCATGTATCCTTTTTTTTTCTCGAACACGGTGATCACAACAGTGGTGAGCATGCTAATTGCCACGTGCTGCAGGCTCCAATGGCAGCCAAGGGTTCACAATACCACCACCACCATCATCATTGTCATGATTTTCATCACCAGGCTCGCTTCATGTCACTACAACTCATTATCATCATCATCATGTAGTTGAGTTTGCCCAATTTAGCTATCGCCATTGCTCTATTTCTTCTGTCAGGCCGACGAGGAGGATCACTGATTACTGATATGTATACTGGTGCAGTGGCAGGTTGCTTTTGAATCTCACATTGCTGCTGCTTCTGAATCTCACACTTCCATGTTCCCCGTCGAATATGGCGTCGAGATGAATCCTTTTTCGCACGACCATGGCGGTCAAGCTTCGAGCATTCCACCATTACCAGTAGCAGCACAAGCCAGCTCAGCCCTGATCATAAGTGGCGTGGAGTGTGGTGTGCGACCATGACGTTTAACTTTGACACCAAAAAATAGGAACTTGGTGTGGACAGCGGTTCATGGAGAATCTCTAAAATTGGAGATATTCCATGAGCTTGAGGAAGGAAATTTGATGTGGAGATATTCCATGAGCTTGAGGAAGTGGATTTGATGTGGTGCATGGCTATTAGTAGATCTGCTCATTCTCTCTCCTATTGCCTCTTCTCTTTGGTGCCTCTTCAAGACGGCTGAGTATGCACCTCTCTACTTTGCTGCTTGCATGAGGACAACTTTGTCAACTCACCATAGTCATTTTCACTTGTGTGCGAGTCAGCTCTAATAGTAGTATACATATTAACATCTTCATCCTTGTACTCAAATAAAATCATAAGCATTAGGACCAATTTGTTTTGATAAGTTTGTATGCAGTTTTGTCTCTGCAAATGTTGTAATAGAGACAGATGCCCCTTACACAATAGTAAGACCTCTCTAAGTCATGGAAGGGTAAGGGTCTCATATGTGGTCAACTCAAGTTATATTTTCTACTAATGTGTAAAACTTTGTGAACTTGCAACTAAAGGAAAAAGAAAGAAAAAAGATCCAATAGCATCAAACCAGAAAGGATGAATGTTTACTATCGCTCATTGGTCTCCATCTTGTCCTTGAGTTGATAAATAACTAGGCAAGCACGGTTAGAATTTAATAAAAACTTTGGTCCAAAAGCCAAGATACAGAAGTAGCATCTTGAAGTGGAGTTTAAAGGATTAAAAATATAGTGGGTCAACTTGGTAGCATTGATGCCATTGTCCCAAAGAAGGATGAAGCAATCATGCTCAAGAGGATTGTATAGTTGGTTATGAAAAGGTTATGGAATGATACAAGGAGCTCATGTAAGAGAGGTATAACATTGAAGGGGGAAGGGCTTCATTTGCAGAGGAAATGAGAGAGAGAGAGAGAGAGAGAGAGAGAGAGAGAGAGAGGTTTGTCACATTATCTCTAGTGCAACTAAGTGACAAAAGTTGTGCCACACAAGGTGATGTTGATTAGTAGGACTTGATATTGTGAGAGGTGCCACACGCAACTTCACTTTAAAGATTCATATCAATGTGACAAAGTTTGATGCGCACAACACATTGATCTTTACAATGGTGGGAGTAGGGCCACTTGAAGATGTTGCTGGACTTTTAGGAGTCTCAAACAAGTTGAGTTTGTGTGGTGTGAGATGCACTTTTCCCTTCTTGCTTACGAAAATTATAGTCATCTTTACTTTCGCGTTTTCCTTCTTAGTTACGAGAATTATAGTCACCGTTGCTTCGAAAGTCAAGACTTTAGGTGTGTCACAACCCTAGGTAGTCTTGACTCTTGGGTGGCCGCTTAACCAGCGAGGTAACTCACGCGGGTCCGTCCCATCAACTGACTCGGGCAGTCAAGCGTCTTGACTCGGAGCTGTCGAGCTGGACTTGCGTAAAGTCGAGCAGGCTGGCGCGTGGGCCCAAGGCCCCCTTCTCACTACGTGGTGAAATCGAATTTCAAGATGCAGTACAGTGCCCTATACGTTCAAATGTTTGATAATCGATGCGTAGGAAAATGCGCGAGAGGTGGTCTTCCTTGGTTCCTCAGACAGCCTTCCTTCCTCGTCTTCTAAACTGCTTCTCCCCACAGAGACAAGACAGACGTCCCTCGTGCTCTCAGCTGTTACCGCTCCCCTGCTCTAGTCTGCAAACAGCTCCTTTAATCACAGGTAGTCAGTCTGTTTTATTGCTTTGTCTGCACCATTCTTCTTGAAAAAATAGTCAGTTTCCATGGCTTCTGCACGAGCTTTATCGGCCCGGGTTGGAAGCTGGCGTTAAATCTTGCCAGCAGCTAAGCTGTTCTTTTTGCATCCTGCTGGCATGTCATCGCCAATACATTTGTCCAGTGATTTGTATTTTGCAGATGTCTTGACATCCAAGCATGTCATAGGTCTGCATTTTAAATAACTTCGTGAAAAACTAGCAAACGAGGGAGTTCGAACGTAGGAATTTGTGACTTGCGGGTAGCTGAACTGTAAGGTTTTTTGTTTACAATAGACTCGTGTAAGGCTCTTTGCAGGGCTCTCAACGTTTATCTTTCTCGTGAAGCAATCGAAATTTTTTGAAATCTGTATATTCATCATAGTCCTTAACCAGATCCACCATTAATCTCTATTTGATTTGATCAGCTTAATATCAGCAGCTGTCAGTATTTCAAACATACATTTTTACCGCTTGCTGGTAGGATTCTTGCTCTCAAGCAGGCTTCTCAATCCTGCGAATGCCAATCTCAAGGGACTTAAAAATGTCTCGCCACATCATGGAGAAGGCCGTCAAACAATTAGAACATAGTGAATCTAGTATGATGTTGACCCATGCATGGCAGTCAAGGTTATGTGTGTAGTGGGTCGGCTTTGTTGGGACTGCAATTTATAGAGAGGTTTATGGTCAATGGTTGTGCAAAACTACTGCATGGCAAACTGCAGGGAAACCTTGAGGTGTCTATAAGCTATAAAATTTATTCAAGATTGGGTACAAACGTCTCTGATGTGGCATGGCTGGCAGATAGCAGCCACAACGTAACTCAATGTACTTGAAAAGCATTCATTGGAGCAGGTTATTTCAGCAATCAGTGGCTGAAATTAAACTCCATATAGCCTATTTTTGGGTTATTGAGTTGAGTCGAACATTGTGAGTGGTGATCATGCTCACTTTTCTGTTTTCACACCTATTTGGGTGCTAGTATGGATGGTCAAAAGGTGGTGCATGTGGTTGCTTGTGAGGGTATTTCTTTTAGCACTTCACCTTGGGGTGTGAGGTCTTCCCATAGGGAGGACACTTGGGATAACCTCTACACTTCCCCTCAAAATCTGTTTTAGAGTTTGAAAATGACTCCGACTTCTTCCTCTTCCCTTGTTGTGCCTTGGCTTGGCTTGGCTTGGCTTGTACTTGTAGATAAAGCTGCTAAAGCATGGCTATGTGCATAGGCTCCACTATAATTTCTCCCCTTGTGACACGCATCTTGCTCAAGCACCAATAGCACCAGCTCCTCCCAAGTGACAGTCTCTCATATATGAGAGGTGAGAAGATTGGTGTAGAACACATCATATGTTGGCGATGGAAGATGTGAGAGAAGTGTCATGTTAGGTCTTTCGATTAAATGTCCTTACCAAGGATGCAAGCTCATCTTGTATCCCCTCCATGTTGTGAATGTAAACCCTCATAGTAGGGCAATCAAGGACAGAGAGTTGTTGTAGCTTCTACTCGAGAGATAGACGATGCCCAAATGTTTGGATCCAGCAGAGAGTCACCAATCTCTTCCAAACCTTTGTGGTGGTGCGGATATGTCTTATGTGCACAAGTAGAGAATTTGCACAACTCGAAGAGTAGGCTTTGGCATTCAATTGATCCCGTAAAGTTGTTGAGTCCAAGGTCTCTTCATCACAGGAATCCACAGTAGGTTGGGGTGTAGGAACTACACCAAGGTCCCAAAGGTCACAAGTGTCGAGGATGAACTTGACTTTGCATGACCATAGAGGGTGGAAGAGTATGAAGGGAGAGAATGATAGGATAGTGGTTGGTTTGCATGATCCTGATCCACATGACCCCCCAAAGCATAGACATTGGCCATAGATGTCTTCGAAAAAGTACCTACAAGAAAACAAAAGAAGATGCTGCAACTAGGAAGTTCTCCACCTATTCAGGGTCCATCGGTGTGCTGGTCAACAAAGGATTGAGAGGTAGCACTATAGATGGGGATTATTTGAGGCAGAAGATTTGAGGTGATGTTTGGCAGTGAGGCTGGTATGCAATATGCAGTAAACACAGCCTTTTAATGAGGCTGGAGATGGGGTTGAAAGTCTGAGATGCATACTTTTGTGTTGCCCAGGTCTGATCGGATGCTGACAGAACTTGGAGAGACTGCCCAGGGTCAAAACGCAGGTCTATCCAGTAAATGCAGCAAGAACAGGGAGTCTGTCCACCTGAAAACAGGCAGCTCAGCCTGGAGTGTGACGCCCAGGCAGATGATGGCCTATCCATCCAAAATGCAGGTCTTCAATGAGTAACCTGCACAAAACGCAGGTCTTTCCTACACTGAATGGGGCTGCCAGTCAGGGAAGAACACCGCTCTGATCTAAAAAGGTTTGCAGCCCTGAAAATCGACACCTAGCTTGCTGGATGCTTGGGCATCATGCTCCTCTTCGTAGACTTAGGCTCTCACACGTGGTTTTGATACCATGTGAGTGCACGATGGAAAGTGAACAGGGAGAGGAGACAAGAAGAGAATGTAGGAGAGAGAAGGACCAATCTGATTGCAATGGCTGAAGCATATAAGGTTGCAACAATCAGCCCCAACACGCAGCTTTACATGTTAGTGTGGGTGCTAGACGGTACCGGGAGGATTGAGAGAAAGAGGAGTGGGCTGGCTGGGCACAAAGGAGCAATGATGGATGATGTGTGAGAGAGAGAGAGAGAGAGAGAGAGAGAGAGAGAGAGAGAGAGAGGCATGCCGCTTATAAATAGGTAAATTGGGGCTACATGTGGTAACAAAGTGGCTAGGCCCATAATGTGGGTGCCCAGGACAGCCTATAGTGCCCAAAAAGAAATGCACTACAAGGACAATGTCAAAGCTCCGAATGTTCTCTTTTGACTAATATTGATGCTCACATGCAAGTGCCTAATCAAGTCATTATCACCCTTTTGGAGAAGGAAGGCCAGTGCCAATAGCGTTGCTTCAACTTTAGCCAAATCTCATGAGTAGTTGTCAAATGCTTAATGTGAGCAATCAGGGCTAGTGTGCATGAGAAGAAAAGGAATGAGCTAATGCAGGCATTCAACTTGTCCAAATTTGCTCGAACCTTTTCCAATTGTTGCTTCTCATGAGAAAGAGCGCAAGATTCTTTGACCTTTGAACAATCAATTGCTTCGGTCACAAGCTCCACCAAATCATGAGACTCCAAGTTGCTTGCATCTAATGTGCCCGATGCTGTTTTTTTCTCCATTAAGCTTTTGATCTTGTGGGAGTGCTGGCACGACAGGGACCTTGTGGTGCATAATTGCTTGAGTCTCAAAATTTGCTTCAAAAGACATGGCCATGAAGCACGAATTGGGTATTCCCTTCGACTTTGAAAAGGTAGCTTGCCAAGATGTCCACCCGTGCACAAGAAATCTTAATCGCCGAAATCAAATTTGCTTCAAAAAATCCAAAACACAACCTTTCTCGTTCTTTCATAGCTTGTCTTGCACACAAAAACAGCAAACAAGTCTCCTTTCACACACATCTGTGCTCCTTCCAGCCTTGTGTCAATGCATAGCCCTTTTGTTTGCACTTGAACATTGAAAACACAACCTTAGTGTCTTGTTGAGATCCCCTCTTCAAGTCTATCTAGTCAGCCCCTTATTGTTGCTTTGATACCATGTCAGAGTGTTGCGTTGCGAAAGCGTAGGCCTAGATTGAACATAAATGTAGAACATGGAGAGAGAAAGAGACGATAGATTTGTGAAGATTGCAGAAAACTGAATGCTGAATACAAGAGGTAGAATACATTCAAGGTTGTGAGAATATCAATCGGCCAGAGACCTCCCAACCTGTGCAGATTTGCAAAACAGTGTATTCAAGATTGGGGCCAGCCAGGCCTAAATATGTAGGAAAAAAAAAGAACAATGCAGTTAGCTGCATTAAATGCAGATAATTGGGCAGTTTGACTCCTTGCCACATGGCAATCTTGGTTGTTGCGATATGCGTGATTTTTTGCCCACACTACCTTGCAGGCTATTTGAATTGTTTGCTCTAGTGTCCACCTTGTTGCTTGCGTTTGTCCTTGTGTGAGTGCCCATCTTGGAGGTGTCAATACTCTAATATGCTTTTGATTTAACTTTCCTTAAATTGCTGTTGACCTAAGAAGTGCATTACATGCTGAGTAGCCTCATATACAACCCCAAACACGCTTATTTAATGAAAACTGCAAAAACAGTGTGTGGTTTGAGAGAGTTTATATGAAACCCTTGTTGGGTATCTCACACGCCTTACTTACGCCTACGCTCATATGGGAGTGTGCGGGTGATCACTAGGACACTGGGGCACTTTTTACTCTCGGTAGGAGAGGTTTTTTCCCCCAGATTATGTGTACTATTTTGTATGTGCTTGTGGTGCACACTTACGGGCACTTACTGTGTTCGGGTGTGAACAGCCCCTTATAACTCTAAGGTATAAGGGTTATCATTTGTACTTTCATGTTACACTCTATTCAGTACTATTGCATTGGGTGTCGTGCTCAACTCTGTCTCTCACTCTCACACTGTCTACTGCACTTCAGCTGCACCTCGATCCTCTCCCATCTGACATTTGGTATCAGAGCTCAGCTCAGAGCAGTCTTCTGTCTGCAGTCTGCAGCCACCGCCAGTTCTGCCCCAGCCACCTGTTCCTGCCCAGTCCTGCCTGCGCCTGTCAGTCCGTCAGCGCGCAGCACCAGACGACTCCTCTGCCCAGCGTGCAGCTCCAACAAACAGCGCGCCTCCTGTACCTGCGTGCTGCCACCCCTGCCCAGCGAGTCCTCTGCCCTGTGTCTGCCCAGAGTGCCCCTTCGCCTGTCAGTCTGCCTGCGCAGCCTCCCTGCGCTGAGCTAGCCTGTGCCGTCAGCTCCAGCTGCCAGCGCGCCACCTGTCTCCACCAGCCAGTCTTGGGTGCCGCCTCCTCAGCCTAGCGCGCGCCCAGTCCTGCCTGCGCGTGTCACTGGACCTGCACGCCTGTACCTGTGCGTCAGTCCGACTGTACCCAGCAGTCATTACCTCGGGAATCGTGCCCGTCGTCAACACGCAGAGGTAACATTCTGCACTTTTCTTTTACATAGGAGTTCGTGCAACAGGTTCAGGTTCAGCATTGGGAAACGTGCTGAACAGCAGGTTCAGTTTTCAGCATTGGGAAATGTGCTGTGTCAGCCTGTGACACATTGAATGCACATTTTGGGGCTTTTGTAACAGACATTTGTGACAGAAATTTTGGGCAGAAAATTTTGGGGCTTTTAATGTTTTAGTGCTGCTGAGCACTAATTGCACCTTGGGAAGCGTGCATCAGTGACAGTTTTTTTTGACAGAGTACCCTTTGCACATTAATTGCAGACTTGTGTTTGCTGCAATTTCTGGAAATTTGCAGATTTCCAGCCCGTACTGCATTGACATTGCTCTATTACCTTTTGGGAAATAATGGCAAATCAGGGAGGAGATGTATTCACCTATGTGTCTAAGGAAGACCGATTGGATGGGAACAATTATTCCCTTTGGTCTTTCATGATGAAGAATGTATTAGTGGCCAAAAATTTGTGGGATTATGTCAGTGGAGAGGAAGCACGACCGGGAGTTGTGGCTCCCGCTACTCCTCCTCCAGGAGGACGTGCAAGAGGGCAACCTCAGCCCCCTCCACCTCACCCCGCTCAGCCACTTCCCCCAAGAACTGCAGCTCAGAAAACTTGGGATACACAGGATGCACAGGCTATGTCGCTGATTGCATTGGCAGTTCAGCGTTCTATCATTCCTCATATTCGTTCAGCAGCTTCTTCACAAGAAGCTTGGTTGATATTGGAGCAGATGTTTGTAGGAAAGAATGAGACTCGCATCTCTTTCTTGAAGAAAGAGCTAGAGACTCTAAAGATGAATGAGGGTGATTCTATGCAGGATCATCTCAACAAAATTCAGGACTTGCGGGAGCAACTCATGAATGTGGATGAGTACTATTCAGATGCGCAGCTGATTTCTACGACATTGAATTCACTGCCTCCCTCTTACTTGGCTTTTCATACTGCCTTGAACCTCACTATGAGGATTTCGAAAGAGCCCATCACTTTCATTCAGCTTGTCAGTTTGCTTCTAGAGGAGGAGCAAACTAGACGGAACAGTGGTGTGGATGGTATAGCCTCTGAGCAGGCTTTTATGTCAAGGCAGAAGGGTAAAAACAGCCAAGGGAAAAATGCTTCGCAGAGTTCTGGTAGTAGTAACACTTCACAGACAAGTCAGAAACAGGGGGGCACGCAAGCCAAGAAAGGAAAATGCCATTACTGCAAGAAGCCTGGCCACTACATCACTGAGTGCAGGAAGCGCATCGCCAAAGAAAAGAAGAAGGAGTCAGGGATGTCTGTTTCTGCAGCTCCTTCCACTGCTAGTGAGTCCGCGTCCTTTGTTGCAGACAGGGACTATTGTTTTTACACTTGCAGTTATGATGTCTCTTGGGCTGATAGAGCATTTAGCTCTACAGAGGATGCTGACACTTGGTTCTTTGACAGTGGTGCTTCACGGCATATCACATCTCGTAGAGATTTGTTTGCTTCTCTTGGTGCACCTCCCGTTGGGAAGTCTGTTCAGTGTGCTAATAATGCATCATACCCTGTTCGTGGTATTGGGGAGATTCAGCTTACAGCCATTGATGGCTCTATTCTCCGCCTACAGGATGCTTTGTATGTGCCTGGCATTAAGAAGAATCTGCTTTCCATTTCTTCTATGGCACGTTGTGGTTTGCAGGTCACCTTTGATGATGACCGTTGCATGGTCCGTGACAAGGAACACATGACATTGGTCTTGACAGGTTCTCTGTGTCATGGGTTATATGAGTTGGATGCTCTTTCGGTAGATCAGTCTGCATATTTGACATCCACTCTTACTACTGCTATGTTAGAGGCAGAGTTATGGCATGCTCGTTTGGGGCATGTAAACTATGGCAGCTTGATGCTATTACAGCGTACTCAGATGTTGGATGGATTACCTCTCTTGGAGAGACCTCCTGAGCATTTATGCGAGGGTTGCATTTTGGGGAAAATGCATCGTTTCTCTTTTCCCCGTGATGTTGCTTTTAGAGCAACAGCCAGATTGCAGCTTGTGCATTCGGATGTTTGTGGGCCCATGCAGACACAGTCATTGGGTGGTTGTTACTATTTTGTAACATTTATTGATGACTTTACACGTTTTTGCTGGGTCTACTGCTTGAAAAAGAAGTCAGAAGTGTATGATGCATTTTTGGCTTTCAGTGCACTTGTGGAAACTCAGTCTGGTTGCAAGATTAAGACTCTCCGTTCGGACCGAGGGGGGGAATACATGTCCTCTATGCTGAATTCTTATTTGCAGCAGAAGGGCATTATCCATCAGTACACTACTGCATATACTCCACAGCAGAATGGGGTAGCAGAGAGGAAAAATCGGTCACTCATGGAGATGGCCAGATGTATGCTGAAGGCAAAGAGTTTGCCTCATAGTTTTTGGATGGAAGCCGTCATGTGCGCTTGCCACATTTTGAATAGATGCCCTACCAAGGCCTTGAAAACCGTCACACCTTTTGAGGCTTGGCACAGCCGCAAACCTTCTGTTGGCCACTTCCGTACTTTTGGGTGTCTTGCATATGCCCATATTCCACAGGTACTTCGAAAGAAGTTGGACAACAAGGCTGTAAAATGCATCTTTATGGGATATAGCAGCGAAAGCAAAGGCTACAGACTCTATGATCCCGTGACCAAGAAGGTTTTTGTCAGCAGGGATGTTGTATTTGATGAAAAATCAGAATTATCCTTGGCTGGTTTTGATACATATCAGGCTGCCCGTGATGTCTTTGAAGGGCTGCTGCCCATCACATTTGGTGATTCAGCTGGTACTTCAGCAAATGAACCTAATGTTCAGCCAGCTGCTCCTATGGAACATGCAGTAAATCAGCACATTGCTGAAACTGAAATTCAGCAGGAACTTGTACACAGTCAGGAAGCAAGACAGGTGCCTAGATGGTACACGCAGACTATGAGAGATAGTCATTTGGAAACACCCTTGGCTGGTCGTACTCGAAGGCAAACTCGACTGCATGATTCAGCACATTCCATGGAGTTGGTTATGGCAGCATGTACTCATGATAATGAGGAGCCTGAATGTTTTGAGGATGCACGACATAGTGTGCATTGGATGGCAGCCATGCAAGTTGAATTGGATTCTATTCATAAGAATCATACTTGGGATTTGGTGTCTTTGCCAGTTGGCAAGCGTGCCATTGGTACGAAATGGGTCTACAAATTGAAAAGGAATGCAGATGGATCCATAGATAAGTACAAGGCACGGCTGGTAGCTAAAGGCTACGCACAGAAAAAGGGCATTGACTATGAGGAGACCTTTGCTCCTACCTCCCGTATGACGACCATTCGGTCTATGATTGCCTTGGCTGCACATTTTGGTTGGAAAGTGCATCAGCTGGATATAAAGACTGCATTCTTACATGGGGAACTTCAGGAAGAAGTGTATGTACAGCAGCCCATTGGTTTTGCAGTTGAAGGCTCAGAAAATTTAGTATGCAAGCTGAAAAAAGCTCTATATGGTTTAAAACAAGCTCCACGAGCTTGGTACGCAAAGATAGATGCCTTCTTGCTTAGTCAGGGGTTTGTAAACAGCCCATCTGAGTCTACCCTTTATGTACATAAAGAGGGGGGATCCATGCTGATTTTGTGTCTATATGTAGACGACCTTTTGCTCACTGGAACACGTGCTGATCAGATTTCAGCATTCAAAAATAATTTACAGCAAACTTTTGACATGTCTGACTTGGGTATTTTGCACTATTACTTGGGCATCCAGTTTGTACATGATGCTAGAGGCATTGGATTATGTCAGTCAAGGTACATTGGGCAACTTCTTGAGAAGGTTGGCTTACAGGATTGCAAGCCAGTTTGTACACCCATGGAACCTGGGCTCAAACTGTCATTACATGATGACAGTGATTTGTTTGATATCCATACTTATGCTCCAGCAGTGGGATGTCTCATCTATCCATGCCACACTCGGCCAGACATACAGTTTGCCGTTTCAGTTTTGAGCAGGTACATGCATCAGCCTCGTATGTCGCATTGGCAAGCTGTGAAGCGTGTGTTTCGTTACTTGCAGGGTACTAGAGCTCTTGGATTGCTTTATGCCAAGGGGGGACCACTGCAGTTACATGCTTACAGTGACTCTGATTGGGCTGGTGATCTTGATACTCGTCACTCCACTAGTGGCAATTGTTTCTTTCTTGGCTCGTCATGCATTTCTTGGCTTAGCAAGAAACAATCCACTGTTGCCACGTCGTCATGTGAAGCTGAGTACAAGGCAGCCTTCACTACTGCAGTTGAGTGCGTATGGCTTAGACGCTTACTTGCTGATTTGGATGTATCTGTTACGGAGCCTACTCCTTTATATACTGACAGTCAGAGTGCCATTGCAGTGGCACGGAACCCTGTGTTTCATGCTCGCACGAAACACATAGAGATTCACTACCACTTTGTCAGAGAGAGGCTACATGCAGGTGATATCAGCCTTGTCTACTGTCCTACCACCAGCAATGTGGCAGACATCTTCACCAAAGCTCTTCCACGAGACAAATTTGAAGCATTTCGCGATGCTTTGAATTTGACGCCCTTTGGTGGCGGATGATCCTTGTACACTTGATCACTCTTCACTCCAGGGGGGTTTGTTGGGTATCTCACACGCCTTACTTACGCCTACGCTCATATGGGAGTGTGCGGGTGATCACTAGGACACTGGGGCACTTTTTACTCTCGGTAGGAGAGGTTTTTTCCCCCAGATTATGTGTACTATTTTGTATGTGCTTGTGGTGCACACTTACGGGCACTTACTGTGTTCGGGTGTGAACAGCCCCTTATAACTCTAAGGTATAAGGGTTATCATTTGTACTTTCATGTTACACTCTATTCAGTACTATTGCATTGGGTGTCGTGCTCAACTCTGTCTCTCACTCTCACACTGTCTACTGCACTTCAGCTGCACCTCGATCCTCTCCCATCTGACAACCCTAATTTGGAAGGGTCTGTCCACATATATAAATAGATAGGCTGCCCCCATTTAGTTTTAATCCTTTCGTGTAAGTTTCTCACTCTACTGTGCAAATTTCAGCCATTAGCCACCTACCGATTGTTGCTGTCTAGTAATTATGATTGTGGTCCGTCACTATTCAGCTCGGTGATCTATTTCCAGCCATTGCCTTGTTGTTTGGAGGTTTTCATTTGTTGTGTCATCATAGTACTTGATTAACCTCTGTTTTCAGCATTTGGTGCCAAGCAATAGGTTGTTGCTGTCCTCTCACCAAGCGACTATTGTACTAGCATTTTTGTTGTCCAACAGGCTGCCTACATTAGCAAGCACCTCTACTATTGTTGCTTGATAGTTCTTTGCCTCAACACTCTTCTATCTTTGATTGGTGGTTACGGTACTTGGGATCTGTTTTCGGTAATGGAATGCATATGACATGAATTAGAGCAATTGTCCTTTGGTTTTAGGCATGGATTTAATGATGGTTTGTTGTGATAGTAGTATAGGTTTTTATTTACTCAGTTTGACTGTGTACTGGGTGTGCAAAGATTAGACAAAACATTGGCATTGATGCATAACACGGTTGAGGCTTTGCACAACATATCATATTAGTTTGAAATTGAGATTTGCATATATTGCACATTGTTTGTAGCGTGTAATAGTGTGGGATGAAATTCACACATCTGATGCCACTTTATAAAACCATGTTCCAATGCACATACACAAACCATAACTCTTGTTGAAACCATAGCGGGTGCATCCATTTATTAAAATCCAACATTGTTTTGATTATCAAGGCAAAGTAATGCATAAACTAAGCATGAACAATGCCCCAACAAAGATCTATCATACGATACTCCTGTAAATCATATATCGGCCGCAAACAACATAGATAGATAATTGATGCAAAAATATAGTTTTAAAGCTTGGATGCAAACCATAGGTATCTGCGTACCAAATCACATTGATTTGTACATTGAATAATGACCTTATGGTAGAAATATTGTCAGAAACCAATACCTTGGATGCAAACAAAGTACATCCAAGATCCACTATATACATGAGTTGTCCATCACTAGAGTACAAGTGTTATCTCCACCGGGAGTATCAAACAATACTTTGAACCTCTTGCTTTGTTGAACTTGAATGAGCTTGATCTAAGGTTGGCTCTACTTATAATGCATTGAGGTAAATTTTACAATAACTGAGGATGATTTGCCATGCCACCCTCTTCCACCCATTTTGCATCCATGGGTGAGTAATTTTGAAACTACACCAAGTAGCGCTCAAAAACTTTGCCTTTTGCTTTCCTTTCTTTATGTGCCAAAATTTTCTCAGGTACCAAAACCTCATTTATTCCTCAACATATAGCTGAATTTGAGCAGATGCATCCTTTGGCATATCCCTATGAGAAGGCCTTAACAATATAACATGAAAGGCTTTTTGTATATTCCTTATTACAAAAGCATTGTGAAACCTTGAATAACACTGATTTACAACAATTTACCAGCAAGCAATAAATTCATAAAATAAATGATGATTAAAAAATTCAACACTTTATAGCAAGCAACAAATTCATAAAGTAAATGATAACTCAAAAACTCAACACTCTACAACAAGCAATGAACTCATAAAATAAATGATAATTAAAAAATTCAACACTTCACCTCTTAGAAGCTTGCAAATTAATCACCCTCTATATCTGAGCCTAGAAAGTACCGTAGATGGAGTTTCTATGCAGAAATTAGGGTTTTCTTTTTGTCTAATCCTTTGAAATCAGGTTGAGCAGCTGCCAATTGCTCTAGAATGTGTATTAGGTGTTGTATATTGTCCCAAAACTAATCTTTGTAGCCTTCTCTAGCCTTGCATAGCTCAAAAACCACATTAGGATGGGAAAGAAAGAGCCCGAATTGAAAGGTATACTTTTATGTAACCCAAAATTGAACGCAAATTGACACTTGGGAAGTTTGCATTTTTGGTGGGGCCTCCATATGCAAATTAGAGCTGAATAGCCCTTTGGCTTGCCCTCAATTTAAATAACATTAAGTGCTACTGAACCTCAATTTTAAACTCCTAATGTGTTTTGAACTTGAAACTCTTGGAACTTTCCATGAACCTTAGTTAGAGACATTAAATCATTTTGTTTCCTAACCCCTACGAGACCAAAAGTCATATCCAAGTATCTCTTTAACATTCCTAATCAAGATCTGACCAAGGTACACGGCTAGCATCTATCCACACTTCTTTCACCAATGTCCCCCACTGCCCAAGCTAGGATTACGTGACTTGTATTTAACTTAATCTCAAATGTGCACTACACACACACACACACACACACACACACACACACACATAAAAGTATCTTAACTACAAGCATTAAGTTAAAATTCATGTTTCTATGAGACACATCCCCCTTGAAACCTTGCAATCAAGCTCGGTTGCCAGTGATTAGTTACCATTGGAAACACATGCAATATCATAGTCTACCACTATTGCTTAACCATGCTCATGCCCTTTGCATGCTTGAAATTCTAGCCACCAAAACCAAGTTACAATCCACACATATGAATTGTAACCACTGTTAGAACCAACAAAATACTGAAATGCTATTTTGACCATACCAAGGTAAAGTAATGCAAAGACTAAGCATAAATAATGTCTTAAACCAAGATGTATCCATATATGATCTACAACGCATATATCTCAAATAACTCATGCAAATATACATCAAAGTTGCATTTCAAATGTAACTCATGTAGACGTATTTTTCTTGCATCACTTGTAAATGCACATCACTCCTGCACATCACATTGTAGCTCATACAAATGTATATTATCCCTACATATCACATGTAACTCATGGAAATGTGCAGGTGATGTAAATGTACATTATATTTGTATATCACATGTAACTTATATAATTTCCATGTGAATGTTCATACCGAGAGTCATAATCACCACTTGAGTCCATCTCACTATATGAAGACATATTGTTGTAATTTCTCAACTGAGAGTAAAAATCAGCACTAACACAAAGCTTTGGCTTGCAATCAGGTGTCTTGGGCCACCAAATCAAGGGATTGAATGTTATCTTGGCAATGGAACTATGAAACCACGCTTTCTCCTCGGATAGGGTCGTAAATAACATGATTAAGCACTATTTAAAGCAATTAACAAATTCACAAAACTGAAATGCACACTTTACCATATAATCCTGGACATTGAATACCATGTTGGCCCCAAAATTGGCACTCCTTTCTGTATTTATTTAACTTAATTGAAGAAGTTGATATAGATGGGATTTTCTTAATCCCTTTCAGTATTTCAACTCCCCTTCTTATTCAAAATGACCAGCCAATCTTCAATTTGATTTGTCCCTTGATTCGGGCAATCATTTAGCCTTCACTCGCTTTGATGGAGATGGAAAATACCCTAAATTCATTGATTTTTTGGTCCCTCCACTTGAATTTGAAAAATAACAGCTTCAGTCCTGTTGAATCCAAGTCTTGGAGCTTCCAATTTCTGACACATTTCTCGAGGTTGTTGCTAAACCCTAATTTTTACTGCAGATTTGGGTGATTTACAACAGAGAAATCTGAAATCTCTCAGCTTGTGGTGATCTCAATGTTGTAATCTTTGGAGCAAGGTTGTAGAAAGGCTAGGAGATGAGAGAGAGGGCTGAGGAGAGAGAAAATTCAGACTTTCTTTGCAAAGAACCGAAGAAAATTTGTCATTTATTGTTGCTGCACCGTCTCAACAGCTTGTGGATGCAAAGAACTGAAGAAAATTAGTCATTTGCTATTGTTGCCCTGTCTTAATAGTGTGTAGATGCTGTCTCCTGCTGTTGATTGGTCTTCTCCTACCTCTGGTTGCTTCAAAAGGTTCTCCAATGGCTGCAAATCAAACCAGTAACATCTTCTCCCTCTCTCTTGTAGGTTGAATACACTAAAAATGCCTATGTCGAGCCTCTAAAGACTTTTTTCAGTCTTGCATGGGCATTTTTGACAAGTGGCAGCCTTCCCAAATGGTTTTCCTAGCATTATCCATAATTAAATATTAATTTTCAGTCTTTAAATACTGACAATTAATCTAATAATTATTTCGGTGCCTCAAAAAATAATCTAATTGGCTAATAATTAAATTGGCAAGGTAACTTTCATTCTCGAGTATCTTTGTGCCATCTTTGACTATCAGATTGGCGTTACATACCATTAAACGCCACTTTCCTAGTGTTATCAACTGACACTTATGGCCAAATGAATGGCCTAGGCCAACAACTGGCACCAGATACCACGAAGTACTTGTGTAGCATAACTTATAGCACCTTTTGTCTTTGACGTCTCGTGATTTCCTCAGGTCCCGGACTTGTAAATTTACGCTAACCCTAGTTACACCTCACATGTGCAACATTTACTCAACCATGTGATTAAAAATTAATCCACATGTTAAGTGAGCTTTCAAAAATACATGTCCTCATGACAATATACTATTGGATGCTTCTCTTCCAGCATCATCGGACCTCCAATCGATGCTTGCTGACATGGATCTTTCTACCTTTATCGCCGAATATATGCATCTACCCCTAGGTACTCGCTTTGCCACCTCTCCCTTTTGGGCCATGGAGTTTATCTTGCACAGGCTTCTAGATTTTTATGCTCAAGACAATAAGACACATCCGATGCGCTCTAAGTCCTCTCGAGCAAAAGGAGGATTGTTCAGTGCCTCGACCCCGTTGCGATTACCGCAATGTGCTATGGAGGTTGCTTCTTCTTTTTCTAGGGTTTAGGAATGCCACCTTGACAACCTACAGTTCTACAGTCCACTCCATTGAGAGAGAATAATATTTGGCTATCGTCCCCTAAGCAGTCCACTCCTTTAAGAGAGAGTGGCTATTCTGTTAGCTTGCCTATTTTAGTCATGCCAGTCTGTCATCTCTTGGTTGTGAGCTCTTGTTAGATTTTGATGGAGACGTGGGAGCTCTCACAGTTTAGTGTGCATTTCTTCTGTTTGTGCACAATTAGTGTGTATTTCTTGCCAGTTTCTAGCCCAAGGATGGCCACGATTGCATTGCGACCGCTCTAAGATTGCCATGCCAGCACGTTTTCTGCCATGTCAGCATTGTGTATTTATTGCAGTACTACTGATTGGAGTTTAATGCAGTCGGACAGCTGCAATTGGCCACATCAACAGACAGTCCACTAATGGAATCCTTGAAAATGTAATACTATACCTTTTGGATTGCAAGGCGTGCATCTATGAGACATTGGGTTTACGTTGAAGGAAGATGTGGGTTTCATGCTATGGTGATCATGGTACTACTTCTTTTGGTATGTGTGACACAAATATATTTGGTACACAGCTAGGAATGAATGAAATACAAGGTTAAATATCCTATGTACAATCACATTGAAATGGCCCTTGGGTATGCTAGGAGGAATGTTTGGCAATGCATTTGGTACTCCTAGTATGTTTGGTACATAAGAATTGGGGTTAGTTAACTAAATGCAATGTTTAATGTTGGTCGAGCTAGAATTGCAACAAATGTATCATTTTTGTAACAGGTTGAAAGTTCTAAGCATCTTGGTAATCCCAAGGATAAGGACCTAGAATCTAGTGCTGGTTTTAGTATAAGTAGATGTAAAGTTCATTACACGGTGAAATTTTAGGATTGTTTCCTCTATAGATGTAAATGAAAGGAGGAGGGTGACTTGGATCGTCCTCAATGGTGCACTCTACCTTGATGTATTACAATTGGAGCCGACGTTGAATTTGACTCCATTCAAACTCAATAGAGCATAGAATGAAAGGAGATCACTATTTTTGTTGACAAGTGATTCCCTTGGAAAATGCTGGTCTATTTAGGGTGGTCATTGTTTCAGGCTGAAAATTAGAGATTTAAATCTTTTCTACTCATTCTTCCTAGTGATTGAAAGTGAAGATTTTGAGCCTCGAATTTCAACTTGATGTGTTGTTGATTGGAGATTTATTGATTTCAGTCTAAAACCGATAAGACTCATAGTATGCATCGGTATGTTGGAATGTGTGCATGCATGTCTTAGTGATTGATGAAGGTGGTTGATACAAATTTAATGCTGTGGATAAGAGAATGGGTGAGATTCTAGAGGTTTACAAGAGAGTTGATTGCATGCAATTAGAAGTAGATTTAGTTTGAGCTTTCTTGACTGTGGAATCAAGGGGTGAATTGGATTCAAAGATTTGCTTAATCAAAAGTGGGATTGAATTAAGGAGAAGATGATTGCTTATTTAGAAAGTTGATATTGATCGACTCTTTCTCTCTCATTTGAGAAGCACAACCAAGTTATTAATTGTTAGAATTGGTCAATTATGAGCAACATCCAATGCAATGTGTGTGGTGTGGATACTTATTAAAGTGTATCTAGGAATTTAAAAAGTAGTCACACTAGACTCCAAAGTAAAATTAACTCTAGTTGAGTTAGGGATACGTCTAACTTACTTAAGACCTATTGTGCTTTTATTCTGTTATTCTAGCACTTGCATCTTTTTGAGTGTGAAACTGTTGCCTACTTTTGCTCATTGCCTTGTGTTCAAACTTCACACTCTCTCTCTTTCTCCATTTCCAATAGTTGGTATGAGAGCTAGATATATGGGTTTAGTCTCTTCATCGCTCAGCTAGTGCTACCCATGTGAAGTTTATATAGCCAACAAAGGAAGAGGAGTTGTTATTTTGAAGGGAGGAGTTGTTGTTTTGGAAGAGAAGTTGTTTTGGAGGAGTTGCAATTGTTTTCAACTTGCACGTAGTCCCGTACATAATCTTACATATGCAGCCTCTCCCAGCCTTGCTCGATATATTCTCAGTTGTGCACGTCATTTCCTCATCCTTGTTGGCAATTTTCTACAAATCTAGAAAAAATATAAAAACCCTAATTTATTAAATTCGGGGGTTTTCAAAAAATTTTGGAATTACTATTTCATCTTGCTTGTCTCATTCTCCAATTTCAAATTTTTTTTCAATTTCTCACAGTTCGTGTCAAGAAATTTAGGCATTTTTAAATGACTTTTTTAATTTTTAAAATTTCTTGAAATCTTGTCAAGAAAATTTGGGAGTTTTTCCCAATTCAAGCTTTCATGCACGAATCTCCATTAATATTTCTAGCATTGTGCAATTTCTTTGACATTGCTATGAGAGGTTTGGGGCTTTTTTGATTTTTGTGTCTGGCACACATCTCGAGGTTGAAGTCTAGTTGCTGATTGTTGTTGATGTTATTGCAGCACGTAGGGTTGAAGGTCACCACAAGGGTTTGGCAAGAAAACTGGACAAGATAGATGGAGATGTGTCTTCAAGAGATAAGTAGATAACAATGAATGTTTAAAGGTTCAAGAGGAACTTCACGGTCAATCACAGGGGTTTGAGAGAGAAGAATGTATGGGGTTCAAGAGCTTAAACTCCGGAGATGGTAGAGATAAGAGAAGGGTTGAAGGTTTCAAGCCAAGTTCTTGAAGATGTTGATAGAGCTTCCAACTGCATATTCTTAGCAAAGATAACAAGAGTATTATCTCATAAGTTCTAACTCAAATCAAACTTGTTGTCATGACTGTAAGAGCAATTATAAATTATAAAATCAAGTACAATATGCTGTCATGTATCATAAACAACTCTGCATCCCATCATTCATACATGATGCCATAGCATGAATCAACTTTGCACGATTACATTTAATATAGACTGTTAGGGACAAAAGCTTATGAGTCAATTACAAGGCTTGTAGGGCAAAGAGACTTGCTTAAAAAAAGCTTCAAATTGAGTTCCTGATAAGGATAAGTTACCACAGCCAAGAAATAGGAGAAAAAGCTCCTCTTACTTCAACTCAAAGCATCTATGAATGATCTACAAACATTGCCTTGCCATAGGGGCACATAATACTTGCATATTTTGACAGATGTCTTTTGTAGAGTAAGAAATGAATTAAAAGAACAATGTTGTAGCTAATTCTCTGAATATGATTGAAGATATCAGTCCCAAATCAGCCCAAATATCTTTCGGAATTCACCTTTGATGATACATAAACTTCTCCTAACACGGTGTCGGTGCGTTTGGTGTCGAGAGTCCACCATGGGGGTAAGAGACAGCAGGGTGAAGGTAGATTTAGGGAGAGGAGTAGACGGAAGAGAAGGGGTTTGAAGAAATTGAAGACGTAGAAGAATACTCCCAAAAAGAATTAGAAAATGTAGAAGAATACTAACAGAGATGAAGCTTGTCAGTTTATTCTTGCATTATGAGAATATAAAACTCTAATAGACAAAAACGTGTATAAAATAATACCTTACTCTATGCTGCTCAGATCGCCAATTTGATGCTTCCATTGGCTCTGAAAGGGGGGTAAAGTACTAGCACGCTTGGCCAAAATTCTACGAGATGACTCCTTTATCTCCCACTTCGGAGTACTGTTCACTGCTTGAAAACAGCGATCGTGCGTCGCGCGATTTCGCTAATCTTTCTTTTTACATAAAATCCTCTCAAAATAGCTGAAAGCTACATGCTTTTTTTTACATGTCATCCTAATCTAGAAGTTGTCTACAATTTTATGGATTTTTATAAGATATAATATATAAAATATCAAAAATTGGCTAAAAATTATCCAAAAATCTAATTATTTGAACCATGGACACTAACACTAATGTCTAAAATGGCATTGCCTTTCTAAATCAATAAGAAAGCCACATACTAGATTTTTTTACACGGTGTGCACATAGCGGCACGACAGCGTGCATACCGAACTCTAAGGTTGTAAATATAAAATTTGTTCTATTTTTGGAAATTTTGTCAAGAAAATTTGGGGATTTTGCTTGGCATGCATCACAAGGCAGTAAACATCTGTAGCAACAACATTCAATTGCCGTTTGGATTTGATTTGGCAGAAATTATTTTGTAAATTTGGGGAAATACATCATTAAATTATTGAAATTGCCTTTTTGGGCATGCATTTCAAGGTATAGCCATGTGTTGCTGTTTTGAACAATTTTTGTATGCCTTTCAAGGCATCTACAAGTAAATTTTGCTATGAGATAGTTTTGGACTGTTTTGTGATTGCATAATCTATCTCGTGTTGGGATCTCGATACTCGTGTGCGCACATTTTGCACTTTAGCTTGCAAGTGTTTGGTTGCAATTTGTGCACTTTATTGTAGATATGCACTTTATTGCAGCAATGGCTCAGCAAGGTCATAGTGACCATAGTAACATTTTGGGTGTCCTCACTCAGGAGGATAAATTGGATGGCACCAATTAATCCATCTGGACTTTCATGGTGCACAATTTGCTTGTTGCCAAGGGTCTTTGGGATTTTGTGATTGGCGATTCAGCTAGACTAGGAGGGTTTGCACCTCATATGCCTCAAAGAGGACCTAGAGGACAGCAAGCTGCCCCTAATGCTGCCCACATTCCTCCTATAGAAGAACAAATGAAATGGGACTCTAAGGATACACATGCCTTATCCTTGATTGCTCTTTCAGTCAAGAGGGTAATCATACCTCATGTCTGATCATGTAAGACCTCAAAGGCAGCTTGGGATATCCTTAGAGTAGATGTTTGTAGGATGCAATGAGGATAGAGTCTCTTACTTGAGAAGAGGATTGGTGAATGCACACATGGATGAGGATGATGCTATGACAGACCACCTTAATTAACATTCAGGATTTGAGAGAGCATCTGTTGAATATTGATGAGGTGATGATCGATGAGGAGATGGTCAATATCATTGTGAACTCTCTCCCAGAGTCTTATCTCGGTTTTCACACTTCACTAAATTTGTCTTTGAGGCATGCACAACAGCCCCTTATATTCGTGGAGTTGATTGACCTCTTGTTGCAAGAGGAACACACTTAGACATACATGGCTATGAGATTGGGTGATGTACCTATGCTATCTAGGTACATGCCTATGAGATCGGGTGATGTAACTATGCTCTCTAGGTACAAAAGCAAGGGCAAAGGCAAGTAACATGCAAAAAATTCAGCCTAAGGCTGATGTGGGATAGTCATTTGGTAAGGCTGCCCAAGATTCAGACAAAGAAAAAGAAGGGAATATGTCATTAATGTAAAAAGCTAGGCCATTACATAGGGAAATGTTGCAAGAGTTTAGCAAAGGAAAAGAAAAAGGACTTCGGCTTGGTTGTCTAGGAAACATCAACTAGTTGGTCTTTGGATGGTCATGCTACAGCCAACTTGGTTTAGGAGGACTATGCATTTCTGAATTGCAACTATGACTTGATTTAGGATTTAATGTTACTGAAATGCAACGTACATGTTACTTTGATAGTGGGGCATCCAAGCACATCACTTCATGGAAGTGTTTCTTTACACCGTGCAATCATCTCCTATGGGGAAGAGAGTATTTTGTTCAAAAAACTCTAGGTATGATGTATGTGGCATTGGTACACTTGTAATCACTGCTACTACAAGTGGGTCAGATTTTCTTTTCAGCTTATGGATATTTTGTTTGTGCCTCGGATCACCAAAAACCTCCTTTCAGTTTCAGCCTTCAATAAACAAGGTTTTTAGGTCATCTTTGAAGATGACAAATGCATTGTCAGAGATAGAGAGCTTGATTATGCTCTTTTATCAAAAACTTTGTAGAAAGGTCCTTTTTTACTTAATACTTATGAGAAGAAATCTCTTCATGCTCTGACAGTTAGCACACTAACTCCTAGTATGCAGAATGCGGAGCTTTGGCATGCTTGCAATGGTCACATAAGAATTGGTAGTCTCATGACTCTTCAGAGATGTTAGATGGTTGATGCTTTGCTTACTTTGGATACTCCACCTCGCCATGCTTGTGAGGGTTGCATTCTCGGTAAAATGCACAAGTTTACCTTTAAGAAGGATGGTGCGATATGTGCTCTCTGGAAATTGCAGCTCATACACTTTGGCATGTGTAGTTCTATGCAAACGAGAGCACTTGATGGTCATTTGTATTTTGTTATATTTGTCGATGACTACTCTAGATACACTTGGGTGTATGGTTTGAATGCCAAATCGGATGTATCTATGCACTTCAAACATTTGGTTGCAAAATTGGAAGCAAAAATAGGTTTGAAGGTACAGACCCTATGCACGGATCGAGGGGGGAGTATATGTCTCGTGCATTTGAGATATTCTTGCTTCAGCATGGCATTACACATCAGGCCATTGTGAGGATGGCACTTAAACAAAATGGAGTGGCTAAAAGAAAGAATCTCACACTCATGGAGATGATAGATGAATGCTAAAAAATAAAGGGCTGCCACATAAGTTTTGGCTTGAGGGCCTACAATGTGTTAATCATGTACATAGTACGGCTAACAAAGGCCCTCAAGACGATCATTCCTTTTGAGGCATGGCATGATCGGAAACCAAAAGTTGATTACTTTTAGGTGTTTGGATGTATAGTATATGCTCATGTGTCTAAAGAGCTTTGTGGGAAGCTAGATGATAAGGCACTTAAATGTATTTTTGTTGGATACAATTCAGAGAGCAAAGAGTATTGTTTGTATTATCCTCTTGCTTCACAGGTTTTTGTTAGCAGAGATGTCTTTTTTGTTGAAAATGCAGCCTATTCCCATGAGCGGTTTGAAATGCCAGCTACCTTTGAGAATGGTGTTGCCTTTGAGGGTCTTTTGCCACTTGTAGTCGGATCCGTACCTGGTGTAAATATAGAAACAAATGCATTACAGCATGCTAACCTGCCCCACTTTCCCAAAATCATCCTCTAGCTGATACAGTTTCTCCTAGGGTAGTGGATGATGTAGTTGTGTAAGAAAGGGCTGCTATACATACAGTCAAAGTAGTCCCTAGATGGCTGTTAAAGACTCTTAAAGAGAGTCATATGGATGCTCCTTTGCCTCACGTACACGTTTCGATGCTAGAAATGCAAGAGGGGACACGTTTTGTTGATACATGCTATCTTATTGATAATGAAGAATCATATGCTTGACATTTTGTTGATATGGGTCATCTTGCTGATAATAAAGAAGCATATGCTTTTGCTAGTACTCTTTTGGATGAAGATGAGCCTACATATTTTGAGGATGCACAACAGTATGTGCATTGGGTGCAAGCCATGAGTGATGAGATGCGCTTTATTGAGTACAGTAATATCTAGAGTCTTGTTGACTTGCCTTTTGGTAAAAAGGCCATTGGCACACATTGGGTTTACAAGCTGAAAAGGAAATTTGATGGGCCTATTGATAGATACAAGGCAAGGCTGGTTGTGAAGGGATATGCTTAGGAAGAGGGCATTGACTATGAGGAGACATTTGCTCCTACATCTGGGATGACCACCATTAGATGTGTGATTGCTATGGTTGTACATTTCAAATGGGATGTACATCAATTGGATATGAAGATAACATTTTTGAATGGAGATTTGGAAGAGGATGCATATGTTGCACAATCTCTATGCTTTGTTGTGCAAGGCTAAGAGCACAAGGTTTGCAAGCTGAATAAAACCCCCGTATGGCTTAAAATAGGCTCTATGTGCATGATACTCCAAGATAGATGCATTTTTAACCACACAAGGGTTCCAAAACAGCCCAACTGAACCCGCCCTCTACGTTGAGAAGGAGGGGGGATTTGATCATCATTATTCTTTATGTAGATGATACGCTACTCATTGGACCAAATGATATAAAAATTGCAGATTTCCAGGCCTTGATGTGTCAAATATGGGGCTGATTCACTATTTTTTGGGGATTCAATTCACCCAAAATCAGTATGGTATTGTTATGTCTCGACTCTCAGTCATGGCATGTTCAGAAGTTGCTAGGAAGGTTTAACATGCAAGATTGTAAACCTATGAGCAGACCCATGGAAACAAGGTTGAAGCTCTCAATGCACGATGGTAGTAATCTATTAGATGTTGCTATTTATAGCCAGGTCATTGGTTGTCTCATCAATTTGTGCAACACTTGTCCTGATATATAGTAGTACGCAATATCACAGGTGAGCAGATACATGCATAGTCCAAGGATACTACATTTTCAAGCTGTTAAGCGTATTTTTGCTATTGGCAAGAAACACTATTGTATGGTTTGTTATTTTCCAGGGGGGAGACTTGCAAATGCATGCTTACAATGATTCAGATTGGGCTAGTGATCACGATACAAGGCAGTCTACTAGTGGACGTTGTTTCTTTCTA
Source organism: Lygodium microphyllum (assembly GCF_053477565.2). NCBI lineage: Eukaryota > Viridiplantae > Streptophyta > Polypodiopsida > Schizaeales > Lygodiaceae > Lygodium > Lygodium microphyllum. Next base: position 37,491,834 of record NC_141153.1, on the reverse strand, counting down.
GGCTAGTCATGCATTTCTTGGCTATGCAAGAAACAACCTACTGTGACCATCTCATCTTGTGAAGTTGAGTACAAGGCAACTTTCACAACAACAGTCGAATGTATTTGGTTGTGCCATATATTGGCTGATCTTCATGTTGATTTGGAGGGACCCACTCCTATTCTTTCTGACAATGAGAGTGCTATTGGAGTAGCACATAATCTAGTGTTTCATGCTTGTATGATCATGCTCGTATGAAACACATTGAGATACATCATCACTATGTCAAAGAGAGATCACATGTGGGGGAGATTAGCATGATCTACATCTCCACACAGGAGAATATTGCACATATTTTCACCAAGGCACTATCATGTGAAAAGTTTAAGGAATTTCAAAAATCCTTGAACTTACTACCTTTTTGTGATTGATCCACCCCTTGTACATCGTCACATTGGCATTGCAAGGGGGTGTTAGAATTGGTGAATTATGGGCAATCTCAAATGTAATTTGTGTGGTGTGGACACTTACGTCAAAGTATAGTGTGTCTAGGTCTTTAAAAGTAGTAACACTACTCTAGATTTAAATTAACTCTGGTTGAGTTAGGGATAGGTCTTAAGACCTATTGTACTTCTATTCTATCATTCTAGCACTTGCATATTTTTGAGTGTGTTACTACTAGCCACTCTTGCTCATTGTCTTGTGTTCACTCTCTCGCTTCCTCCATCTCCAACATTAACTAGTTCTTAATCAAAAGTGAGATTGAATTAAGTAGCAATTGGTTGCTCATTTAGAAAGTTGATCTTGGCTATTGGGGTCACACACACACACACACACACACACACACACACACACAAATACGCATTTAATAAGCACAAGTTTGGAGATAACCATTCTTCTCTTCTTTGTTGCCAAAATTGGAGTTTTCAGCCATTGAATATGAGTTGACAACGCGTATGGAGTTGGTATGGCAACCAATCTTTTTCTTTTGGCATGGAGAATCCATTGGACAGCTCTATAACTCCGGAATGTCAATGAAGATAATGAAAATTTCCTTAATTTTGATTAAGTAGAACAATTTCACAAAAGCCCCAATTTTTGTTTTGATAAGATTTGGAGAAATTTAGGCTCAAATGTGAAAAGCCCCAAATTTCTAACGTGAAATTGGGCAATCTTCAGCTGTGAATGGAAAATACCCAAAATTTCGGTGAATTTGATGATTTGATGAGAAACCCCAAATTTTGGTCAATTTGGGAGAGAAATTGAACATTTTGGTGCAATAATTTTAAATCTACGTGTATGGTGTGTGAACATGGGCCCATTTGTAGGAATAATGTAGATTAGGGATTAAAAATAATGTAGGTAACATTAAATATTACTTATCAAGTGTTAGGAGTAGGTGGGTTTGTGTTAGAGTGGTGTGACATGTTTGGCTGCAGGTCAACGTGTTGTGGCTGCAACTGTGAAGCAAACCAAGTGACAGGCTTCACAGACTAGGTGATAGGAATGACAGGATAGTTGAAAGGCTATTGTGGTTGAGAGTGTGAACGCACTAGACAACAGGAGAAATGGGCAGATGACGACAGGGCTGAAACAGGTGTGAACAGGCTGTGCAAAAATTGTTGCACAAGCAGGGCGACAGACCAGAAGATAGCTGAATGGGCAGCAAACAGGCTGCGTAGGGTGGGAAGGGTAGGCTCACTAGGCAGATATGCCACAAACAGTGATGGTTGAATTTGAGACTCACATGTCAGCTGAGGCAGTGGTGGATTGCAAGCTGAGTGGTGGCTGGAAAGAGGTATGGCTCTGATACCACTGTTAGGTTAGGATTCAGCAACACACACACACACACACACACACACACACACACACACACACACACACACAATGAACAAGTGAACAAGAGGAGGGTTGTTGGAAGGCCACATCCACTAATGTGAGAATGACATGAAGGTACAATCTCTAAGGTACCAAAGTACCAAACCCACTGGTGGGTGTTCACGGGGAAAAAGCTGGTCTCCAACTAGAAGGTAAAAAGTGCATGTGGATAAGGGAGCGTTCACACCAGAGTTAAGGAGGAACACAATAGGTGTAACACTTTTGACAGGAAGGGGAGAGAAAACACTGGAGAAGAATGATGAGAAGTGAGTGAATCTGGCCAGCAATGGCGACCCATAAATAGAGGAAAAGGAGGAACTGGTCTGACCATAAATTCTGGTTGGACCAGTAGCCAGAAAACCTGCTGAAAATGCCATCTGGGCAGCTACCAAAAAATAGTTGGATGACACCATAAAATCAGGACCACACTGCTAGGCCTGACTGGACATATGCAGGCAAACAGGACTAAAGTGGACAGTGCCAGAGCGCCAACTGTGGACAGTTGGCGCTCTGGCACTGTCCATGCTGCTAGGCCTGACTGGACATACACAGGCAAACAGGACTAAAGTGGACAGTGCCAGAGCGCCAACTGTCCCTGTTTGACTCAGATTGAGGCTCATGAATAGGAGATGACAAACAAAAAAGACTTGGATAAATGTGATTACTAACACTTAAACATGCCTCATGCACATGCCAAGCCCTTCAGGTTGCATTTTACCTTTAGATGCAGTGTTTCAAGGTGGGCTACTCTCTGTACACCTAAATTGTAGTACTTGTTCTCTGTTGCATAGCCTGTTGGTGGGTGCAGACAGCAAAATTCAATGATCTGATTAGCTTAAAACTTTCACCTGTTTCTTTCACATTGATATAAATAAAATATCTAGTCTCGTTCTCAAATTTTCTGCAATGAGGCTTTGGTATATGTGGCAAAACATCTAAATAATAAATCTTTGACTGTTCTGCAATTTGTATTTGTACCCCTATCTAGCAAATGATTTGTCAACTGACACAGGTTGTCAGGAGCCTGTCTTTGATACCGAAGTTTGAGGGCATTGAAGGTATGTGGGATTTGAATAGGCATTTCAATCTACTTGTGAGAGACTAAAAGGGAGGTATCAAATGTGCTTTTTGCTTGTCAGCAGGGTGCTCACTTTTGTGGTAATCAACCAAATATGCATCTGTATCACCATCCATTTTCCATGAACAGTCAGAAAGTGAGGCTGGCACTGGAAGAAAAGGGACTAGACTATGTTGCTCACAGCTTAAATCCTTTAGAAGGAAAAGACTTAGATGCCGAGTTGTTTCGAGTAAACCCAAATGGCAAGATTCCAGTGATCTCGAATGGCAGTCATATCATGTGTGAGACTCTTGCAATCCTTGAGTAAGTGCTTTACAGTGTACTTTAATGTGACCTTCAGGCGAGCTTCAAATTACTGTAGTGTGACTCTTATGTTTATGTCAAGATATCAACTTAGGGACCCTATATTATGATTTCATTTCACTAGGGACCTATGAAATCTGTAAGGACCTACTGGGAAAAATACGATTTACGTGTAGTTTTTGAGTAAATCAGGTTTAATTTGTTGTAGGTTCATTGATAACCTTCATGAGCCACTAGGTGGACCTTATGTGGACCGGGAGAAGGTTCAAGCTTGGATGAAGAGGGTGAATGATTGGTCGCCAAAGCTCTTCACGCAAAGTCATGTTCCAGACAAGCTTCGTCGCTTTGCTAACAAATTTAAGCGAAGAGTGGTAATAGCACGTATGGCCAGTCATCCTGAGCTGTCAAGTAAGTACCGTGCTAAGTTGCAGAGTGCTTATGCCACAGAGGAGTTGTTAAAGGATGCAGAAGCTGTAACTGCAAATACTCAGCAGCTGGTTGATCTACTCGATGCAGCTGAGCATCAGCTCTCAGCATCAGATTATTTAGCGGGGGGTTCCTTCACAATGGCTGATGTTATGTTCATTCCTGTTCTGGCAAGGCTGGAATTGCTGGGCACTGATAAGGAGTATGTGCACTGTAGACAGCAATTGTCAGAGTACTGGGCTAGGATGAAGCAACGTCAGGCATATCTTACAGTCATTGGCAAGCATTTTCTTGGCTTGAATCGGTACAAGACTCTGCTTATGACTGCTACAAACATATGCTTTCGTGATCTGTTTAGGAGGTACTAACTAGGGCGGACTGATTGGGGTCGGAGTGGTAACTTTCCGATGTCACCCTTTTTTGGTTACTGATCCGGTCATTGGCTGTGATAAGTGCAGGAGGCCCATGTAAAGGCATGTTAGAGATGTGTGAGAAACTCACCTAAAGGTTGCTGCAGGATTTAGTTCCTTGTGTCTGGCTGAGTCCCCAGTCCATTCAAACCTTTGCCAAGAAGCCTTCTCTTTTGTTGTAATATATATTTTGTGAGATACATTTGTAAAAAAACCGGTGTAGTGGTGCCCAGAAGTTAACCCGGGAGGAAAGTAGAGGGTGACTGCTGTTTTCAGAACGGTTATGTATAGTAAGGATCGACAACTGCAAAACGACAGAACTTGGCAGTCGTATGCATGGTTGATTGGAATTCGGCTTTTATGAACAGAGAAGGGAATAATATCTGCGTGCTTGTCAGAAGCCTATCTGTAGACTGTATCCATGTTATAAGGTGTAAAGCGTGATGTATAATATCTACTTGAAATGAAGTTTGGTCAGTGCCTTGAAACCATACCAAACCACTGTCAGTTATGCTTTACATTGGAAGCCCTTTTGTGAGCTATGAGAGAATCTCACATGGAAAAGGAGAGTGAGCAATGGAAACAAGTGATCTTAAGCTTATCTATGCCTTTCAGCTGTCTATCTGGAGTGCTAATTAGCTTGTGGATATCTCCTCATAGGCTGATTGATTAATCATGTTGTACATTTGTGCATTGCATCCGCTTACACTAGTCTTGCTATAAGTTAATTAGTTATCCATTCATTTGCATTGCATCTGTCATGGAGCTTCTGGTCCATATTTTTTGTCATGTTATTGAACCCATGGTGAGCTATGGCTTGCCTTAGTGTGGCGGTTAGATCTCTTCTAGAAAGATCAAATCAAGTTTTAGACATCTTATAATCATGTTTTCTTGATTATATTTCTTTTAACCATAGTTTCAAGCTTATGGTGGAGAATCGAACCCCTTTGCATCCACTTTCTAGGCATGGACAAATAGAAGCATGGCTAAAAATGAAGCCTTTTGTTCTCAATAGGTGTTCCAAGTCCCAACGTCAGCTTGAAAAGTTGCTACTATCCTTTATAAGACCAATTTTGAAATGGACCAAATAAATTAAGTACATAGTATGTGTTGTGTACGCACATACACAGACCAAGAATTGTGGGATATGCCTTAAAGACACCTTAGGATTATTCCTATCGTGTAAAAACTACTCTTGTTGTTGCTATTGCTTCTTCCTCTCTCATACTCGGCATTGGCTAGCTATGTTCCTTTCCTTTGCGAGAGGAACATCGCCATTCTCTTGTATATCTTGCTAGTTGCTAATATGTTAGCTTTTTCTTTTATGGCAAAGGTGTTGTGCTTCCATCCTCACGCTTTGGCTCTTGTTGACTTGACTTCCTTTGGACAAACTTTTTGGTTTTCTTTCTGTGGTTTGCTTACCAAGCATCTGTATCATATGTAGTCCTTCAGTTTCTAGGGTCACATCATGGGTTGCTTCCAAAGTATCAGGCTTTGTCATCTTGACAACTCATCGTACCATTGAATGTAGCCCATGGATCAACCATTTCATCTCCATATTGGAAGAAGCTTCACAAAGAGACAAAAGCAAGCTTATTGATATATGTTTCAAGATTGTCTCCTAGGCTTTGCTTTTGCTCATCCCATTCTTATTGCACATTGCTTCAAAGGAAAAAGGCAAAAACTTCTTGTTGAACATCTAGTTCTATTACAAGATAGTGATTGCAGATGTGAATATCTAATGGCTATGATGTGCTAGGGACTTGAGGTTAGGGGTCTTTCATATATATTGAGTTTATCATGTGGGCTAAAAAAAAGAGATTAAAAACTTGACCCTTTTTAGCACACAAAAGGGTATCACTTAATGGGAATCTTTATAGGTTGAAAAGAAAAGGGATGGAAATTTCCAAATTAGAACTTAAAACACATGCAATAATGGGAGTTTACATATAGCAAATCCCTTGATGTTGGAGGATAGCATTTTCTTATGTATATACAATATTGAAGGTTGACTAATTATGGATACATATGTGTAGTTTACACATTTGACAAACCTCCTTAATGTCCACTTGAAAGTGAAGGACTTGTTTGGACCAAGGTCATTGACGAGGATCTTGAGCTAAATTGATCGCTCCCAAGAGCCTTCGTAAGTATGTTATATCAATTCTTTCATGTCGAACAATATTTCATGTCCACAACTCCATCCTCAATGAGCTTCCACATAGTGATATTGAATCTCTATATCCTTTATGTGGATGTGAGACATAGGGTTGTTTGCAATCACCATGTAACTCTAATTGTCACACTATATGATTGTTGCATCTTTCACTATAAGTCTTATATCTCCCAATATTCTCTTAGCCAAAGTGCTTCACATGCAACAAAGCATGTTGCCTTGTGCTTAGTATTTGTTGAAGATAATGTCCCATTTGATTGCTTCTTGTTGATCCAAAGAATACTCCTAATCAAAGTGAGAAGAAATATTTGGTCATTGATTTTTTTGAATTTGTATCTCTTATCCAATTTGAATCACAATGTTGGACTAAGGTCTTACTTGATCTTTAGGTGATACCATAGTCCATCATATTGTTCAAATAATTGAGTGTTTATATCCCTACCTTCCAATGATTCTCTCATGGATCATTTTAGAATCTACTCATGGTTTTATTTGCATACCTAAGATTTGGTCTAATGTTGCATAGATGACAAGGCTTCCCATGAGCTTCCAATATAAGTTGATGTCCACTAGTGGCGATGTAATTCCATGATGACAATTTTACATTTACTTCCATTGGTGAGACCACCACCTTACATGTTGTCACCTTGAATGCCTTGGGACCTCCTCTACATATCTTCATTGAGAAATGGAGATTCTGCTAGGTCTTCAGACATCTTAGTGACAAAAAAAAACTATAAGATTTGTCATTTTGAACTTAGCATTTAACATCTACATAGGCTTTTAATGCATATGCTTATAATATAGTGTGTGAATCAACTCATGTGCATGCAAAACCATCTTTATATAATTGCTATCCTACCTAAACATATAGAAGAATTAGAAGTACTTTTGGTAAGCTTAATGCTGTTGAAAAATCCATCCATTCTTAGTTATTATGCCCTTAGGGCCTAGTTCTATCCATAGAATTCATTCTTAAGATTGCAAATCTTATTTTCTTGATCAACAACCTCAAATCTTGGTATTTGGGCCATGTATATCTCCTTTTGAGATGTCTATTTAAGAATGCAAATTTCACATCCATTTGAAGGTCTAGTCACTTCTTACAAGTAAGTAAGGCTAGTACTATGGTTATTCTAGTTGTAGGTGCAAATGTCTCCTAAAAATCAGGGTCTTATCTGTGTAGCCTTGTGTAACAAGTTGGGCCTTGTACTTTTCCAAAGACCCATTTGATTTATACTTGGTGTATCAATCACTTTTCTATATTTTGGTTGATCAACTAAGTTCCAAGTTTGGATTTGGAATGTGTTGTTATACTTTGATTGCACATAAAGTTTTCACATTGGATTATTCAAAGCCTCATCTAAACTTGTAGAATAAGGTTACTTGCATTATCTCAGCCATTGAGGCCATGTTGACAATGTGTTTAGAAGCCCTTCTTTGATTGATTATCTTCTTTGACCCTTGAAATCCATCAACAAGTGGCTTCTCAATTGTTGGGGTTGGATTCTTTTTATCAAAGAGTTGCTTTATCCATTTAGGAAATGGCCTCCCTTGTAGTTTCAAAGTAGGTTATGATCGAGTAACTTTATCATTTGAGAGCTCCTCCACTTTCTTCTTTATAAGAACTTTGTCATTTGGTGTAGCCATGGTGGGTTGCTTCTTTGCTTGATGATAATGGAGATGATTCTTTTACCTCCATTGCATGTGCTTGCTCCTTGAACACTGCATCATGCTTGGCGATCACTTTCTTAGATGCACAATCATATAATTTGATAAGCTTTGGGTTTCTAGTTGTACCCAAGAAAGATACATTCCTTGCCCTTGGCTTATAGCTTTTTGCATTTCTTATTTGGAATATGAACATACCATTCATATTCAAATGTTCTAAATTGTGCAATAGAAGGCTTTTTATCAAAGTGAGGCTTTGGAGGCATTTTTACCTTCAATGCCATATTGTAGCTTTGGTTAAAGATGTACAGTATTGTATTGACTAATGAATTAAGTAATCCTTTCCCCTTTAGCATACACCATGCCATCTTGATGATAGCATGGTTGTGTCCCTTCATAATGCCATTTTGCTGAAGGTGTGTGGGCTATTATGAGTTGACATTGATGTCATTCTTTCTCTAGTCAACACACTCATTAGAAGAAAACTCTCCTCCATCTTCATGATGTCTCATGGTCATCTTGGCATTGGCATTTGTTGAAGTAAGCTAGCTAGCTTGGTGTGGGGAGCTTTCACTAGTAGTGTCTAGTAGGACATGTTTGGACATAGTCTATAATCTCCTCCATCATGTTTGGCTAGAACAATTATTTCCTTAAGTTCTCTAGGTTCTTGCTTTGACCTTTGTGTCCCCATAGTTTAGCTCCACAATATTGGGGATATACAATCACTTTCCCACAAAAAGGAATCCATTCTTCCAGTGTATATACACCATGTGGTGTTTTCTTAGCTTTCACCTCTTCTATTAGGTTATTCATATTCTCTATTAATATTTGAAAAGAGAATGAGAGCCAAAGTACAAGGTACAATGAAAAACATGAAAGTACAAAGCAAAATGAATTGTTTATTCATGAAAGATGGGTGCTCTTGTATAGGCATATAACAAGATGGATTAGGGTTTCCTAAAGAGAGAAGGTTTGTTGGATAAAGTGGATTCACATAGTGCATTGGGCGTAGGGAGACCCTCCTTTATTGATCGGTACAAACCATATGATAAAATATATTAGGCTAGGTAGTGTGTGGCTCTTGTGCAACCTCCAAAGTACATCACGTGTTTATGATTCTAACACCCCCTTTCAAACTCATGATTGTAAGTAGCTTTGTGCTTTGTGCATGACCATCTCATAACAACTTGGTCACCATGACTTACCCGGGACATGTCCACCCCCTTAATCAGCTTTGAGGCACATTGGCTTGTCTACTCAAGATGATCATAGGCATTCTTTGCTTGATCACCCGTGGCTCAGAGATTTTACGGGACTTGGGCTTTAGTCGTAACCTTTAAACTTATTGGAACCATTTTTCCCATTGGAAGTCATGCTTGTAGACTTAGACAACTAAGATGTTACACAATATAGTAGCATGAACAATACTCTGTTTAGAAACACATGATAGAAGTAATAATATGAACTAAGGATAGAGCTAAGGCAAAAGAGTATGAGCAGCAAAACTATAAAAATAGTGTCATGAGGAGTATATTGACATATATGTATTCTTTTGGGCAGCAATATGGTAGTAAACACTCAACTCAAAGTTGGCTTAATGGTAGCCATTCATTAACAATGGATGTAGGAAATAACATTGTTAGAATCTTGGTAGGTTCCATTATTATGCAGCTCATTAGCTCATATTAGCACCAAATAAAGTAGTATTGATGACAATTATGATAGAGTAGCTCATGGAGATGATTACCAGTATTAATGATGCTTGCAATCAATGTGATTTGAAGTAGTTTACATGGAGAGCATAGATCTTCTATTAGTTGTAGATCAAAGAGATTATCCTCAACCTCAATGATGCATAAAGCCATAGTGAATAGTAGTAACCAACATTACTAGTAGATCTTTAGGACAAAGAAGTTGATAACTTGTCATTCCTTAGATTTGAATTGTTAAATTAGAAAAATGGACCACGATGAGTAGTTGCTTATGTGGACCAGATGTAGATATGATTAGTCAAGTATATGCTTTCCTTCTTATAGAGTAGCTACCTGTAAAGAGCTTATAGTAATGATGATAGCAGATATGTCAAAAATAGTAGATCTATCCAATAGTAGCAATGTTAAATTGTCAAGGGCTTAGCAAGGTAGATTCATCCTTGATTTCAGGTAATAGAGAACATGAAGAATGTTCTTCCATAACAAGCATGGACAATAGCAACATGATTTACAACAAACTTCGGCATGACCTTTCAGTAGATGGTGCCTTAGTAGCAATTGGTTTTCAGCTAAACGCATGGTGCTTTCTAGCCACATCATGATTGCAATTCATAATAACATCATGCCTTGAACTTCAATAATGAATAGGATCAAGCATACTCAACACTATGATGTGCTCAATGAGCACCATTGAGTTGAGATAATGGAGCAGCACTTGACTTCACCTATTTTTTCACCACTAGTGGTAGTGAGAGCTTCAACAGTAGATCTGACGGACAATAGATCTTGTCAAAGAAGAGAATAATAGTAATCAAGAAGAGGTAGGCAACTTAGGAGCTCAAGGATCCATACCTATCATTGCTCTAGATACCATGTTAATATTTGAAAAGAGAATGGGAGAGAAAGTACACAAGTACAATAAATAGCACAAACATACCAATTTCCTAAAGATATAAGGTTTGGTGTTCACATAGTGTAGTTGGGTGTAGGGAGACTCTCCCTTTATTGATGGGTACAAACCATAGGATAAAATAAAATAAACTAGGTAGTGTGTGCCTCTTGTGCAACCTCCAAAGTACATCGTGTATTTGTGATTTTATCATCATGGTCATGCTCTAGGCCCACCTTCATTAACTCTAGGAAGTTGTTTTTGGCTACACTCATTTCTTTCAAATCTACTTTCCGACTCAGTGCATCTGTTGTCTTGTTTGTAGGACTTGTGGCTTATGTTTGATCTCCATGTTGAATTCCGCTAGGAAGTCTAGCCATGTGGCTTGTTTGGTGGACAACTTGGGTTGGGATTGGAAGTATTTGAGAGAGATGTTGTCCATGAAGATGATTGTGTGTTTGTCCTGTACATAGTGCTTCCACTTTCCAAGGCAATAGAATAATACTAGCATCTCTTGCTCATGGGTACTCCATCTAGTTTCTGTGACTATGAATTTCTTGGGTTCATAGGCTATGTGGTGACCATATTGCATCAACACTTCCTTGATGCCATAATCAAATGTTTTTGTTGAGATCTCAAAGGGCTTGGTGAAGTCTCGCACTTTGAGTACGAGGGTCTAGCTCATACACTCCTTCGTCAAGTCAAAGGCTACTTGTTGATCACTCCCCCATGTGAAATTTCATTCTCCAAATGACAACTACACATTTGGATTAAATTAATCCAAAAAGATAGTAGTAGTATGTCAATTGAGTAAAAATTGATTTGAAAATATTGCAAATTTTGAGCAAACATTAGGGGTTTTCACTCAACTCCATAGCCAAGTTTACTTATTTCTTAGGAGCATTTATACTCCACACACAAATATCCAAGGTTGTTGAGTTGACCCAAATGCATATATGCTTATGTTCTAATTGAATCTACAACGCCTTATTCAAAATTTTATCATCTGCACAATCTCGGTTTTCATTGCTTTCCTCTGTCATTGACATGGTGCTTTCTATATCTAAATGAATGGAGATCATCTGTGTTGCAATAGCAAACATCAATACGAAAAACCATGAAAATTAAGACTTACATTTTTCTATAGTCTATCTAAGTATGTGCATATATTAATTTACACTACAACGTATATATGGATTGGGTCCTTGAATGTAGAGGATGGTAAAAGCTTCTTAGCATTGGATCCATATTCTAATCCTATAATATGTGTCATGTGTAGAAGAAGACATGCACTTCTTGATAAAGAATGGTTGCGTGTGAGGTTTTAAATTGCATTGAAAGACTTCAACTCTTTACTACTATCTACAAGTGTGGGATTGGATCTTCATGTGGAACATTACCTAAGAGGGTAAAACCCACATATTGTTAGGTCCATCTCCCAATCCAATAATAACTATCATGTGCACAAGAAGACTAATACTTTCCCATAGGGAGTGGTTGCATGTGAGGTTTTCAATTTTAGGTATCCATGCAATTGAATGACTTTCACTCTTTAGCACTATCCTTGCCAAGAATTTATTAATCATTTATCACCATGCAACCATTCTTTTTCTGCACTCAACTCCCCTCATTCAAAAAGGAAATAGCATCTCAAGTAAGTGGGCAATGATGTGTACTCCAACTTCTTAGTCCCTACCAATGTCTCTCCTCATCTCCTCTACTTTCATTGCTTCTATCTAATTTGCATATGCTCACAAGAAAAACCCCTCTTCCCAAACTATGAGCACCAACAATCATCAATAGTCCTAGCTCTATTGTTTCACATCTCCATCTTGTGATGCAACAATCCTACGAGCATTTCACAAAAGCCTATGTCAGATTTGAGCATTGTAAGTGATAGACCACAAGGGAAAGAGTTGAAGGATAGAAGTCTAAATACACCCTATTCATTTACATTTTAAATTTAATAAATGGTTCATTATTGTGGGTATAATTTGTGGAGCTCTATCTCTCTACATTCTTCTCCTTCATTCTCCTCCATAGCTTGAGCTTGGGTGAGATTGAGCTTATTTCTATGTGAGAAATTAATCTAGAGTTTGAGCTTGCAAGGAAGATTCTCATCCTCCCTTGAGCTCTCTTTCTCATTCTTTTATATTGTTTTGTCATGGGAGTGTAGTGAGTGGATTGAGGATTGTGTGTCAAATACAACCCATAGGTGTGTGCATCAATGATTGTGAAACTCTTGAAGTTCCTCTCCAATAGAGTGGACCATAATGATAGAGATCTACATTGGGTTTGGCATTTGATCTTGAGTAATATCTTTGCATCCTTTCATTATTGGTTGGGAGTGAAGTAGGCAAGGAGAGAGTGAGAAGTAGAGAAACCTAAGTAAGGGGCACGCCAACTAGTGATAATATAAATGTTGGAGGCCAATTGAATTCCCACCTCTCAATTACTTGCCTATGCTCCAAGTGTCAATGTTGTAAGGCCTCCAATCATGGATTAGATGGTTATTAGATGGCTTATGTTGACTTGACTATTGAGTCAAGTGGAAAGAGTTAATGAAAGTAATGCATCTACTCCATGGGGTCTAGGGCTAGCCCAACTAGGAGGTCCTCGGGGGACCAATGGCTCCTAGCAAGGGTTCAAGGACAAGAATATTCCTTGGACTTATCATATGTCATACATGTGGATCATGGCCAAATGGTTAATTGAACTATGTGAATGGTAAGTCGAGAGAAATTACCCATGTATGTTTATGACTAGTCAACCTACCATACTTTGTGTGTGTGTGTGTGCGTGCGTGTGTGCATGCGTGCATGTGTACATAATGCTACCTTCCAACGCATTATAGGTACTAAGCACTCACACATTCTACACTATGTGTCCTCCATTTAGCATCTATCTTGATAAAGGGCAAAGCTTGTAACAGCACATGGATGGATAGAACCTTCAACCACTATCAATTGCATTAGTTTGGTATAATAGATAATTGTTTTCTCTCACCTATCATCTCTTATACTTGTGATTCTTGTTATCTTTTAGTGTGTCATGTTTTTCCTCATGGTATCAAAGCATTGAACACTCTGAGTCCTTGAATTTTTATTTTCACAAAAAGGATTAAGAGTGATGCCTAGTGACAATAATAATAGTGAACGTAGTGGCAATGTCGTTGCACCAATACAATCCTACAACTTCATCCACCTACCTTCATAGAAGGAAAACATGAAGAAACAAACTCTACTTGTGGAAGTTTAAGATTGTGTCATTTGCAGACACTAGCCAGCTTAATAGGAAAAGTTGTGGTTAAGATCTCCATGTCCTAGTGTGGCAGACATTGACCATCTTGATAGAAAAGGTTGTGTTAAGATCCCGTTAATGGGTGGAGTCCTATATTGGTAGACACTGACCAACTTGATAGAATGAGCTATGTTAAGACTTGGGAATGAGTTGATAAAAACCGCACTTAGATTGTTGAGGACAACAATCCATTGTGTGGGGGTGAGTGCAAGGGCTTTGTAGGTATACCATGGCATTGCCTACAAAAACACCTATATAGGGAGTAGTAATGACTTTGATCCCTACTTTGTTTTTATTCTATGTGTGATTTCCTATGCCTAGTGGTGAACCCTCATATGTGTGGTGTCATGAGGGTGTATTCCTGGAATGTGCCTATACACCTTTTCTTTTATTGAATAATACAAGAGTATACCTTACTCTCACATATTGTGTTACCTTTTTGTGCCATGTTGAGTGAGTGATTGAGTATAAAAATCACAAGAGGGAGGGTGTAATGCTTATAATAAACTGTCTTATTGAAAAAGTTAAAAAGCAGGAGGTAGGAAAGAGATAGTGTGAAGATCCATTGGGATGAGGGGGATATGAGAGGATATGTGAAGAAAAGGAAGTTGCTCGATGGAGAGGGAAAGAGCCAAGAGTCTAAGAGCAAAGAAGGAGAAGAAAATCACCATCCACCACATCAAAACCACCATCGCCATCAATTCCACCAATTCCCCTTCATCTCCCATCACCTCCTCATAAAGTTGATTCTCCTTTCCTAATCAGTATCTCATTTAATCCACAATCCCTTCATTCCCCCTACCATAAAAATCATCCCTCTTTCCATTCAAAATATGGTGGCATGTTTGTTGTTCATTCAGCTCATTAAAACCATTTAGGCACCCTTTATAATCAAAGGCTTATTTAAAAAGAGTTTTAAATCTTAGTTCTTATGCATTGAGCTTGATGGCTTGAATTTTGTGTGCGGAATGCTACAGATTGGGGGAAAACAACGTAGATGCTAAACAATAGTGTATGGCTAATATCATTCTCTTCGATTGCTGGGATTAAAATAAATTTTGTTTGTGTAGGCGAGAAAGTTGATGAGATTTGTTTGAATAATTTGTATGTTTGATGTTTAAATTAGTGAAGTGTGGTAATGACAAATTTTTTAATTCTTTAAATGAATTAGTCTTTTAATTACTAAGTCAACAACTTTGCAATCATTATGTAATAGGTAAGTGGACTGGAATTGCAAGATTTAAGGGTTAAAATATACATGTTGTTGGACATTAGCAACATATGATTTGAGTGATTTCTATGTGTAATATATAATGGTGGAGAAACCTAAAAAGGAATCAAAATATGATTTGAATGATTTCTATGTGTAATATATAATGGTGGAGAAAACTAAAAATGAATCAAAATAGTGAAACACATTGAACACTTGATCTGACTATTTTATAAGGCTAGACTTGTGGTTAAATGCTATGCTCATCATTATGGCATTGCCTATGAGGAGAGTTTTAGTCTAATGGCCAAGATGCCTACCATTTGCATAATGGTTGCATTGGCTCTAGTCAAAAGGTAGAATATATAGAGAATGGATGCAAAAAATGCATTCTTGAATGGAGAGTTTATTGAAGACATCTACGTGCAAGGCATTTTATTTGCAGGCCTGTTTCTTTTTCAATCATAGCTTTAAGAGTTTTGAAATGCCCAGAAACTTCACTTTTCTTTTTCATAAAATACACCCAAAATTTTCTGCTATAGTCATCATAAAAGTGACAAAATAATGATAGCCTCCAAGAGATGCAGCTTTAGTAGTCCACACATCAGAGTGGATTAATTCCAATGGCTTCTCACTCTCTTGAACATGTCTAGGAAATGGTTTCCTTGCCTGTTTTCCAAACTTTGACAGGCTTCACATACCTTATGCATTTCTGCAACCTTGAATTTAGGCAATCCTGCAACAATATTTTGGGCCTGCATTGATTTAAGTTGCTGTATATTAACATGACCATGATGTGAGGATTACAAGTATTCACACAGGGTATGCAAATTATGTAAGGCAATCTATGGTAAGTTGAAACAATTGCCAAGAGCAAGTAGTTGGGATTTCATGCATATCCATCATCCTCTTACCTATTTGCATGAGTCATATGGAGTGATAAGGTCTTGATTATTCTATATATATTGTGATGATAAACTCATTTTTAATGCAATAATGAGAATCTTATTACTCATGTCAAGGGTCAATTGCAATAAGAATTTGAGATTAAGGATCTTGGAGTGCTCAAATGATTTCTTGGTATTGAGGTGTTGAAAGAAGGATATAATGCATGGATGCTACAAAGACAACATGCATTAGATATGCTAGCAAAGTATGGTATGACATCATGTAAAACCATGAGCACATCACTTGATTTATTCAAACACAAAGTTATCAATACATGAGTGTGAGATAGAGGAACCGAATATGTATGTGTGTATGGTAGGAAGTCTCATTTACCTTACCATTATATGCTTAGTTGTATATGCTTTGGACCAAGAGAGCTATATTTTTCACTTCAGATTGTTAGGATCAACACTGGATGCGAGAGGTTTCTCTATAAGGACTTGTAGGCTAGGAGATGCCAAGGTGCCAAGGGGGCTCTGACTGTAATTCCTTGGGTGTTGTAGGATTGGCCTATCCCCTACAAGCCTGAGTAGATCTCCTAGAAGCCCCAATGCTAGCTATGGGTGGACTTGCTAGTTTTATTTTGGCCTTCGATTGGAGTTGAGACACAGAGTAAAATAATTATTGAAATAAAAATTGAGTAAATATATTTTCTTCTTTAAAATATTGTATTTTTGTCCATACCTAATTTATGTGAAGGAACATTGTTTTAAAATGTAAATTAAGAAAGTTGGTTGCTATATATCAAATTAAATCATGCTAGAATAATTTGGAAACTAAAGAAAACCCTAGAGGAAAGTGGGTGGCTAGATCCTTGACGGGGCTTGCCAAAGGCATGGTGGTCTCGGTTTACTAAAATATTTCCATAATCGATAGATTAGGTAAGTCTAGGAAAAGTCAAACACTGACTATACTAGTGTGTCGTATTTATAACCCAACTAGTGCCATTTTAGTAAGTTGGAGTTGAGACTTTGTCCTATAGGTAGAGGGGTTGCTGGCATCATTCCTCCTCATTTTACACTCTCTTTGAATCAAGTGTGACAATGGTTCGGTTCGGCTTGAGGGATGATATCAATGTAGTCACCTCATAAGCTAATATTAGATGGCTAATAGGAGACCATATTATTTTAAATTAGACTCCTAATTTTAGGTTGATCCTTGTTGGGATGATATCAATGTAGTCACCTCATAAGCTAATGTTAGATGGCTAATAGGAGACCATAGTATTTTAAATTAGACTCCTAATTTTAGGTTGATCCTCATTGGGTTGAGGCAAAGCTTCCCTTGCATGTAGACTCAAGTAGCTCAAGATTACAATTGTTCAACTATTCTAATGCGTTCTGAATGGTAGTAGTCTTGATTACTTCTTGATGGGTTACTAAAATACATGCTATCAATGTTTGTTAGGTAGGCACATTTCACTTGGTATCAAAGCAAAAGATTAAGCATTATTTGCAATATTATAAAGATTAGACCTTAATAAAATTGGGAAGAAATTCTCACGATTTATTCTATCACTAATATCTAATGAAATTTTTGCTAGAATGATAAATCTTGTAATCATTTTCTTATGTTTTGATCTATGTTTACAGTAGCTGTGCACTCTTGCGACTTTGGATGGAGAGATCAGCCTATGCATATTCTACACCCTCACTTTATCATCCTTCCTCATTGTATTGATAAAGGCGATGGATGAGTAATGAAGTGCATTGCTTCATTGAGTTTCATGATACCCATCTTATGGTACCATTGATGTATTTGACCTTCATGAGCGAATCCTATAGTAGAACCCTATCCATGATGTAATGCCTCTGGCTATCGATAAATAACTTGAATAAAATATGTTTTATTTCTCTTCAACATGTGCAAAAATTATATTTGTAAAAGAAAATCTTAAGTTGATACATGGAGAAATTTTACAAATGAGTTCTTATGTATTTACACTACCAGGATATTCCACCTATCATTAATCCTATTGAGCTGCAAGATAAAAAATCCCTTCTTAAGAAAATCAAATCTCTAGAATTTGATGGGAAATGAAAATATGTGGAAGTTTGGATAGAGTTTACTGAAAGACTGTTTTCGAGCTACAAGGACAAGTATCCCTAATTAGGCCATGTTGGCCAAGCTAAAGCTAATAGGGGAAGTGTGCCTTTGGTGAAAAAGTGGTCTAGAGGTATTGGAGTCTTAGAATCCGTTGCCACATGGAAATTCATAAAAGAAGCTACGTGTGGGATTATCTTCCGCCTTTCTATCATGCCTCCAAGATGAATGAGTTCTTCAAGCTTCAAGTCTAGCTAGGGTTGAGCCTAGAAGTGTATTTGCAACCCATCAAAAGTATGCTCTGACTATGGATATCACCCAAAAAGTGCCCTACTGAGGCTTCAATTCTCCTTTGGATACTCAACTCAAAGCCATACACACTCCATAGATCTGCAAGATGTTGTGATAAGAGCAAAGCTACTTAGCCTTTAAGAACAATCAGGAAACTCTAGTTATTGAGGTTAAGGTTTGTCCAACAAGGTACCTCGCGTACTTATAAAGAGGGTGCAAGGGCATAACAGTGCGATGCAAAGAAGAAGGAAAAAGACAATATAGTTGGTACCTTTATTTCTACAAATAAAAAAAATGATGCCCAAAGATATTTCCATTGCAAAGTGGATCGCTACAAAAGAGAGTGCCCTAAACTAAACCAACCAACTTGACAAGGATAGTTCAGTGGTCAAAACAGAGGGGCAAGAGGAAGGGGAAGAGCCACCATAGTTTTCTGCTATACAGAAGAGGAAGAGAACTTAGAGCCCTTAATGGAGGATGAAATGGAAAGAGGAATGATTCATGCTACTCTTGAAAAGAAGGGACCTAATCGTCAGTTCTTCTCGGTGATTCAGACACCAATTAACTATCACATTGAACCCTTCCAAGTCTTGATAGATTGCAAAAAGTACTCATACTTTTATTTCCCTAAAGTATACACAAAAATTAGGCATAGAAATTACACTTCAAGCACGTAAACTACTGGTAGAACAAGGGTAGAACTAACTAATGGAAAATCTCAAGGTATTTGGCTAGATTGCATTGCTCAACAATCTTCCTGGCCACATCCTTAGTTGCCACAAGTTCTTCTAGGCTATGTACACTTTGGTATCGTAATTGGTTGAAAACGTACATCTGTGTGGTTAAGTGATATTTGTTCCATTGTTCCTTGAAAAATAATAGCCTTGCCATTTGGATTTCATAGCTCACAATGAGTTCTTTTTGAAGAATAATTTTTGCTTAAAAAGCCAAGTGGTTAAAAGAAAACATTATCAAATAGTGAAATGTATAAGTCAAGGAATAAAAAATTTTCATATCAATCCATCCATGCATTCCACACACAGACTTCATGAAGAAATTTTCACTAAATGAAAACTCAATTCATCCTTCTCTTTGAAGTTCAATCATATTTTGATTCATATTCACTTTTCACATTACTTCACCTTTCACCTTACTCCCCCTCCTTCTTTGAGAACGATGGGAATCCTTCCTAGAATTAAAGAATGAATGGGTAAGGGCATTTGGTACACTCTTGGTATGATCTAGTGTTTCAAGAGCCAATCATAGAAGTTTAGGTTATACTCCAATGTAGCATGGCAATCCATGTCTTGTGGGCAAATGCCCATATGTGTGATATAGGTCAATACATCAGTCAAGAGATCACTTGAGTTCATTTTGATAGCAATATGAAAGGATCCTATCTAAGTATGAATTCAACTTGACATTGTCTTCTAATGGTCCGTTTCATGTCATGGCTAGTACTCTAAACGAAGTTGGAGACACATAAGTGGGGTCATATTTGGAAGTCTTGATGACACGTCTTTGGTCTACATTGGTCATGATTTGACAACACTCTTGTTCCCATTGGATGGGGAGAGTATACTATTTTCTTAGAAAATTGGATTTGAATTTAGCTATATTTTCCAACTCATCAAGTTCATTGGATAACAATCAAACTCTACTTTTCTTAAAGGACGTGATTAGTCGTTGGTCTAAGACTTGTTCTCGAGGGATTTTAGTGGTAATCAACTCTTCTACAATCATGGGAGTTTTTGTAAATATGAATTCAAACTCCTCCCAAAGAACAAGGCAAAGAGCATACATCATTAGTTGTTTGTTCGTCAAGCATGTCTAGGTCTAAGTGCTCATAGTTTCTAGTAAACAACATGAAAGTTGAGTCCAATCGTCTAATACACATCACTAAGTTATCTTCCTTGTTCATGGCCATATCAGATGTCAATTTGAGAATGGATCGGCATTGATAAGATGGTTTAAGGTTATGGGTGGTCAGTGACTAGATTGCTTAGCTATGGTCATCTCTGTTATGAGGTGGTCATTGGAGTGTTTGTTATCTGCCGCCTATGATTGAGCTTGTGATTCAAGGATGTGGGGTTCTCTGTTTGTGTAGTGGGTGGTACACTAGAGGTATTAAGGCAATGCATATCAGATGTCAATTCAAGAATGGATTAGCATTGATAAGATGGTTTAAGGTTATGGGTGGTCAGGGCTAGATTGATTAGCTATGGTTGCCTTTGCTATGAGGTGGTCATTGGAGTGTTTGTTATCTGCTACCTGTGATTAAGCTTGTGATTCAAGGATGTGGGCTTCTCTATTTGTGTGTTGGTGGTACACTAGAGGTATTAAGGCAAGGCCTATCAGTAATGGGTTTGATTTTTGGATGATAGACCCATTGAGTGTTTATGGGTTGAGCATCTTTTTGGTCGCTCTAGTTTTTACCACTTGGTGCCTTACCAATACGTGTATGTTGGTTGGGCGGTTGTGATGGATGGGCAAGTGTGTCATTTGTGGATTTACATAACCACACCAAGGTGCCATCATAGAAGCCTTGGGCATGTAATAGGGCTTTTGGTACCCATCATGGTTTGGTCATTTTCCTATTCATGTAATGCCAGCCTTTTCTTTTAGGTATGGTGTATGGGACATGAGAGCTATGAGATCTTGCGGATGTGCCCTTGGTAGGCTACAATTTATGTTTGGGAATCCACTTGGTTATTTGGATTACATCTTTGGTCGGGGGTTCTAAGTGTTGCAAGTATTTCATATGCTAAGTGTCTGTGGTGTGCGAGCTCACTATCCCCTTCCTTAGGATTGACACTGGATTTAACTACCAATGGCATCGTTGGCAAAACCACATTACCCTTATTGAAACCCATGGCTATCCTAATATTGCTTATGGCAAGGTGAATGCATTGAGAGTCATAGTCAACGTTGCAAACGAGTTTGTTCTTTGAAAGCATGACCCAAAAGTGATTCCTTGCCAACATCTTTTTTGTTAGGCAATATATAAAAGATGATTGGGAGGTTCTCAATCTCGATAAAAACCAATACCTTTTACACTTTCCTAGTCGATTGTAATATCCTTCCGCATGACCATTGGACCCTCATTGGCCAATCCCAACTGCACTCTACTAGTGCCAAACTCAACCTATTTGCGGGACAGCCTTACCCACTACTGGGGAAATACAAAACAACAGTCTTTATCGAGTCTAAAATCCTACCTATGATCTTCTATGTGATGCTTAACACTAAGTCTGCTGGTAAGGAATCACTACTAGGATATGCATTCACAAAAAAGGCACACTACAATGTCGGGTATGACTCCCAATGCATTCATCTCACCATTGACAATGTTTTGATATAGTCATGATTTTGAGCAAGGGCTGTACGGATCCATCGTAGCCTATAGTGCCGCTAGTAGAGGAACCAAGTGCAAGATCTAAGGAGGGAGGTCGTAACTTGTCTCACCTTGCCAAGACAAACTGTTCCCCACACCTAAAGGAGCCAGGACCCAAGTCATATGTGAGGATATTGTTATCAACTCCCTAGTTGATTAATGCATCAAAGGTATAAGCCTTTTGGGCGGTTATGGTTATGGGCAAGTAGACTAGTTTTATTGTTTCTTCATCCTTGTTCTCTATGCTTGCGATAGTTATTGCCACTTTAGCATTCATACATGGTGTTATCATTGGAGGCTCGTGCAGCGGGTGTGATGGAGGGTAGTACTTCTTAATGTGATTGCCATTGAAAAAGCTTGCATCCTCTTCTTCTAGGGTTTCAAGCTCCACATTGCCTGTCCTAATAATGTTATGGACTTTGAAAGGTCCCAAACCCTGAATTTCATCTTTTATTTGTGACTCTTTATAGAGTACAATAACACCAAGTCTCCTTTTTCAAAGTTGCATTGTTTGACATGCTTGTCAAACCAACTCTTGCATCATGCCTGCTCACAAATTAGGACATGGGTTGTAATGAGCCAGGTTTCAAATAGGCATTCTAGTTCTACTAGGCAATCTGTCCATGCTTCCTTGGCCATCCCATCTCTCTTGGATTGTTATAAAAATCTTAGAACGAAGAACTCAAGTAGTAAGATTGCTTTAGTTCCATAGGTCAACTTGAATGGTGTTTGTTCTCCTACGGCCATTTTTTAGGTCATCTTGTAAACCCATAATGCTACCATTAGCTTATTGTCCCAGTCACTACGTGATGCAAAGACCACCTTGGTTAGAACAGTCACTAGGATTTTATTTGTGGCTTCATCTTGACCATTGGCTTGAGGGTAATATAGTAAGGACTTTTCATGGATTCTCAAGAAGATAAATAACAAGTAGACAATCACTTCATTTTGATGAAGTGTGTGCCTTGATCACTAATAATTCTATGGGACATTCGAACAGTGAGATCACTTACTCCCAAAGAAATTTGGCAGTGGTCCTAGTGTCATTTTTTCGTATTGCCCGAGCTCAACTCACTTGATGGATAGTATATGGTGGCTATGATTATGTATCTCACTTGTGACTATTGTGTTACGAGGATGATTGGACCAATGAAATCAATCCTCCATTTTTCAAATGGTTGGCATGCTATCACTGGGGTCAACTCCATCTTATCCATGCAAATAGGGACTTTGGTTCGTTGGCACTCATCACAATGCCTCACAAACTTAGCTACATCACGGAATAGTGTAGGCCACTACAATTGAGATTGGAGCATCTTACATGGTGTAGTATCTCCATTGAAGTATCCGCTAGAAATTCCACCATGACTTCTACAAGCACATCATGCATCTCATGCTCACAAATGCATCTTCTCAATAGTCCATCTTGTCCTAATCGATAGAGTTGGCCAACAATCAATTGATAGGGTTGAATCTTTAGAATGAGACATTTTAGCCTAGCCTTCTCAATCAGACATTCAAGTAATCCATATTCTAATATGTGGACTATGTCATTTACCCAATAAGGTGTAAGGTTTTCTCTAAAAAAAAATATCTTTTAGTGGACATTCCAAATAGGTGTGCATTGGATAGGTCATCTACAATGCATTGTCCAACTACTTCTCTTGTGGTTATGCAAAACATATGGTATGCCATGTAACGTTGTTTTCCCTTGCTTACTACCATAGAGAAATCAAATTCTAATAGCAAAATTAACCATCAAGCAATGCATCCTATTGCACATGGTTTGTTTACAAGATAAAGCAATGCTTGATGATTAACAAAGAAAGTAAAGGGTGTAGCTAGAAGGTAATGTTGAAATTTCTTAATAACAAACACCATAGCTAGCACTTTGCTCTCTATTGTGGAGTAGTTCATTTCCATTCAATGAGTTATTTACTTGCAAAGCTCATTGGGTAATCTAAGTTATGCTCTCCAAGTTGGCACAAAACTACTCTCATGGTAAACTTTGATGTATCAATGTGCACATGGAAAGTAATAGACTAATCTGGGGCTTGTAGAATAGGCATGGTTGTTAGAGCCTTTTTTAATTCTTCATAAGCATGTTGGTACTCCTCAACCCACTCAAATATAATCAATAACTTGTAAAGTAGTCATGCAATGAGTGAATAATTCAACACGAGCTGTCAATAGTATCCCCTATGGTTGAGGAAGCATTGAAACCCCTTATAGTTGCTTAATGGTGGTAAATCGACAATCATTCTTATCTTTGAAAAGTCGGTAGCAATGTTGTTTCTCAAGACCACATGTCCTAGGATACATCTATGCTTTACTCAGAACTGGCATTTTAAGGGGTTCAGTGATGAGAGACCATATTGTCTATACTATTCAAAGATTATGCGGAGTTTTTCTAGGTGCTCCTCCCAACTGGAATGAACACATAGATCATCAATAAGTACTTCTAGTCACTTTTTGAGCATGTCGTTGAAAATAACACATATAAGATGCTGAAAGATAACATGTGTATTAGTCGGCCTAGATGCCATGATCATGTAGGCAAACACACCCTATTCTATTGCAAACATCATTTTATGCATGTCATCTGGGTGCACTTGTAGTTGGTTATAGCCAGAGAAGCCATCCAAGAAACTATAGAGGCTTCCTTTCCTACCACTCTCAAGCATGTACTCAGTATACTATAATGGATAATTGTCTCTCTTTGTCGCTGCATTGACCTTTTTGTAATTTAGGCACACTTGAATCTTTCCATTCTTATTTAGGACAATTACTATGGGTGATACCCAATCTGTGTGCTCAATCTCATAAATGAATCCCAGCATTCAACAACTTGTCTATTTCCTCCTTCACAACATGAGCATGCTTTGGATTCAATGAGTATGGTCTTTGTTTGACTAGTGTTTTGTTGGGGGTCATAGGAATGTTGTGAGTCACAATACTCGGATCGATTCCTTTCAACTTTTCTAAGGACCAATCCAATACATCTACATACTCTTGTAAGATATTAATGAGATTGGCCTCCTCTTGGCTCAGTTGAATCATCGGCTATGTACATGGGTCGAGGCTTGTCCCCTTCCCTTGCCAAGTTGACTTCCTTAACTTTAGCAAATTCTTCAATGGATTCACTAACCTATCATGCTCATTTGGCTCCTACTAACACCACTATGTGGTCTTCCTTCTTTATACTTAATGAAGTGTTTAGGTAAGTCATGTGGTTTCTTTTTTCATTCAGCTTCTAAGAACTTGGAGTGTTTTCTTCTCTCTTTCTTGAGCCTCTTGCACCTTAGATGGACCGAGAGGTCCCCTTTGATTCGTTTGGTCTTAGGTAGTCATGGGATTTCCTGATCACTCTCAGATCTGACTTCTAACTCAGATTTGAACTCATAGCCTTCACTAGAAGAAGGAGTTTTCCCTGTGGTTGTAGCTCCAAGACTAATTTCACTTTAAGTAGTGGTGTGGCATCTAATTGAATTAATACATCTTGATCATAGTCCACTATGTCCATGTGCTCTAACTAGGTATGATCACAATTTATCTTGATGAATCCTCTTTCCACTCTAAAATCACTAGCCTCTCAAGGTTTAGAGTCTGCTCTTATCTTCTCAATCACTCGTCCATTTGTGTCATACTCTATGGTCTCAGCTTCTTCCTCACTTTCCTCACCATTGGAATAGCAGTCTTCATACTCATTATCTGAATCCTTATACTTAGATTGTTCATTATTCCCATGATTTCTGTTCGTAGGACTATTCTCATCTGCAATGAGGGCCCAGTTCTACAACAAATTTAGGTCATGTACCTTATTCCATTACCACTCCGGATTCTCTATGAGATTCTTAATAGGTTTGCAGTTTGCAACTGGGTTACCAACTAGCTCTCTCTTTAGGTACTTATGAATTCTATGGAGTTCAAGTTTATTCGTTGATACATGGTAGGTGATAGGCATTAGTCAGTTGATGGAACTCCTAGCCACCATGCAAAGAGGTATTGATGATGTAGCGTCATTCTTAGGTAACTCAAAAGCTGTGAATTCATTGGGTTTACTAGCTTCTTCTACAGCTTTTTCCTATAGTCATCCTCATCACATCTAAAAATGGCAAGTCAATGGTTACCAATAAATGCATCCAATCACTCTCATCCTCAGGGCAAGGAATATATGTAGTTAAGGACCATCTTCACAACTTCCTTGTGAGTCACACTTTAGTATTGTAGAGATAGCATCAAGGTCAACTGGTGAGGTTTTTCAAGTGTCCATCTCCACTTGAACAGCTTCTAGTCTATTGCCCAATAATATCATGCCATTATCCCAATCCTCTATCACTCGAGCATTTCTTAT
Organism: Lygodium microphyllum; assembly: GCF_053477565.2. Classification (NCBI taxonomy): domain Eukaryota; kingdom Viridiplantae; phylum Streptophyta; class Polypodiopsida; order Schizaeales; family Lygodiaceae; genus Lygodium; species Lygodium microphyllum. The sequence continues at coordinate 37,465,772 of NC_141153.1, read as the reverse complement.
CCATGGCCTACCTCTAACAAGAAATCGTAGTCCACTCCCTTCATGACAATGAAGTTAACTAAGAATTGGATTTTTTCTATCTTTAGGGGCCAATTTTTTAGCAATCTAAATTGTCTAACTTTCATTCCAGTTGCTACTATAACATTAAACCGTGTAGTTTCCAGTGGTGAGTTTTCCCAAGCTTGTAGAATTGCGTAGCTAAGCACACTAACTCCTGCTCTTATGTCCAATATTTCTTTCCGTGTGGCATCACCTACTAATGCAACAATAGGTAAGACTGTGTGCATTTCTTTGCCCTCCCAAAAGACATTCACTTGTAGAGATTTAGACAATAGGTTTACGGTTAAGCTTGGTATATGCGTCTCTATATCATGGTCCAACAAGTCAATTGCTCCATATCCGTCAGGTCTTTCTACCCACTTCTTCGACACTTGCCATAGCATGGGGTTTTACCTAAGCATTTCTCCTAATGGAAAGGTTACAAGAGTTGATATCAATGTCATGAGCAAATTGCCAACCTTTTCCTTTTCCTCTAACTCAAGGCCTTTCTACCAATGCTCTTGGGTAGTTCGTATGTCCATGGCATCTAGATTTTGCTTGTGTGGTGCTACATTGGGTGTTGATGTGCCACTTAATCTCAAATGCATAGGGGAGACTAGTGGACTCATTTTAGAGAGCTCATTAATCTCATCCTCCATGATAGGCTTTAAATCCAATAGGTGCTCTTGAGCTTCTTTCACCCACTCTTTGACTTTGTCTACAACTTCTAATTGGTGTTTTGGGTCAGGGTGTTCTCCAACCTTGGCACTTTCCTTTTCCACTATCTTAGGAGCATATGATTCTACCCCCATATCCGTAACATGTTTCCCTTTGGTCAGTGTGGTAGCACTATTAGTTTTGAGTGTTATCTTGGTGTCCATTCTCTTCCTTCTCCTCCTCTAGCTCTTCTTTCCATCAGATGTTGCATCTAAGTTTCTAGCTCTAGGTAATGAGATACAAGCCCACATTGTTTGAGCTCAGGTTGTCATGACATTTAGTGGGGTTGGTGTGGCTTTTATCAATCATCAAGTGTTTTGACACTAAAGAGTCCAAATGATACTGATGGCACAATTACCATAGTAGTGGAGGGTTTCTATATAGGGCAATCAATGTACAAATGTGTAACTCCACACTCTAGACATCTCAAGTTAGCACCTTATCCTTGTTTTCTTACTCCTCTTTAGGAGGGCACTGAGATGAAATGTGCCTTGGATGTCCACAAGTCCAACATGCTAGTGGCTCTTAGTTCGAAACCCCTCCTAGACCTCTACCTCTTTCCCTGCCTAAAGCCATAAATGGCATTGGTCTGAAGTCCATTAATATAGGATTACCCTCCTCATCATAGGAGACATAGGGGTTAAAATCTCACTCTCAAGTTCACATATGTTTCATCCTCTAGTGCCTCCTATACAAAGTGTATTGAAGCATTGCTCGGTGGATGGATTACTATGGGTCCAAGTGCCCTAGGGATTCCTATGGGTTTGATGTCAATCCTAGGGGTAGCAAGCTTCAAGTCATTGGGCATTGGTAGAGCTAATGGAGCTCCTCTTCCAAAGTTGGGCTATCTATTCCCTGGATAGTAGGGCTAAGTATAGGCCTATGGGTATGGGAGCCTTATTATTGGTAATCGACAATGCATCGCATCATGTCCAAATCTACCGCAATTAGCACAAGGCTGTGATCTAGGGTCGCGACATTCAGCTGGAAGATGGTTCCCACCACAATGCACACATTGCACATGGGGTCACATTGGCCTTCTTAACATCTCTTATATCTTGGCCAACTCAAACTTCAAGTGAGCAATCCCTTGGTTTTAGTCAACTTTTTTCCCTTATCTTGCATGCTATGACTTGATCACTCACTAAGGATTGCGGTTCTTTCAATGTTCCTAGATATTGTGTTCTCTTGTGGTGTGTCTTTTAAGCTTCTCTCTCTCAGCAAGTCATCCATGTGTATTGCCTCTTCAAAGACCCTAGATAACACATCCCTTTTTAGGTTTGAGTTACTAGATAAGGCCTTACAGAGTTCTTATTTTTAGATTCCATTAATAAACACGATGAAGACTGCTCTCTCATAGGGTTGCTCCATCGTGTTGGAATCCTCTTGTAGAGACTTCTCACGTGAGTGAAAGTCTCAAATTTTCTCCTTATCTTTTTGACTGACATTCATCAACCTAACAATGAGGTTATCTAAGTATTCGCCTTCAAAAAATCTCTTAATGAAACTATCCTTTAGGATATTGAAGTTGTTGCACTTAGTAGTGTTGCCTAGGCTAGTAAACCAAGTTTGTCCTTTGTCTCCTAGGCAAAGTCCAAAAGCTTGTGCACATTGAGCAAGTTCCATGATGTTGTTTGCCTCACACTCCTCCTCAAACTACTCAACAAAGCTACAAGGATTGTTACTTGCTTGATACTTCTTAAGTTGCTTTGCAACTATATGTATCTCGGTCTAGCTTCTAGCATTTGAGGTGATTCCCAATCCAACTAGAAAAGAAGTTGCTAGGGCTACTCTACTTTACTCTGCGGTAGTGTTATTTAGTAGTCGCTTCATAAGAAGCTCACTCAATGTAAGATCTTATTCTAATGCTCTCTCCCTATCGACATTTTCTCATGCTCTGTTTCTACCTGCGATGGCTAGGACTCATTGGATCTCATTGAGCTATATCTCCTAGCATTGCCTCTAAGCACATTGCTCCTGCTTGTAACTAGCTATGTGCTGCAAGGCAATTCTTCCTAGCCTCCTCTCCTCCTTGAGATCAAATATGATTTCGTCTATGGATATCCCATGGTGTGCATTTTTTTTAACAGTCATATCGTGATATGAGTTGTTGTATGTCGACTAGAAAATCTCCTAGGTCAAGGTCTTGGTTGTTTGTGTTCGTGCCTCGCACCTACCATGTTGGTGGTTTCTTGAACCACTAAGGTGTTAATGAGGGTGATTAGGTTGGCTAAGGATGCATCTCTAATTGTCATTCATTCCTTTCTTCTCTCAATTATCAGGTATTTTGAGGTTGTTCACTTCTCAATGTTGGGTTTCTTAGTTTGTTTTCATGGTCCCAGGGGTTCTACAAGTCCTACTAGTGGGTTTATTTCTTATATTAATTCCCCTTTAGTGTGTTCCTTGTTAATTAAATCACTTTGCAAGTTCACACTTACTCACACACTTGGATGGTGCAATGCAAGGTGAGCTATGCACAATCAAGCATTCAACTTTTCTCATGCACCTAAGGGCCTATAATGCAATGTGCAATCTTCAATGAAATCATTCATAGATACACACCTTGCCAATCAATTTCATACAATTGCAGCTATTTTATGTGAGTTTCCATCACACCTAGCAATCAATTTTGATCCTTTATGGCATCCGGATGGGTGGTCTGTTGAAGCAATCAAATAGTCTCTCTATTGGGAAGTAAACTACAAGTGACCGACTGATTTGCTCAATTATTGGGCTTGTTAGGGTGAATTCCAGTGTTGATCAGCTCTATGGTCACACTTGCAGCACTAGGATCTAGCTAGGGTCGCCTAATAGTTAGCTCACTGTTAACCTCAGCACAAGAAGAAAGTGAAAAAAGTGGAAAATCACAAGTCGGGAGCTAAAAGAGGTGGCCCAAAAGGAAATTGGACACAATGGAAGAAGTAAGAAGGGAAACAACCAAAAGACCAAGGGCAGCCTCAAAAGCTAAGTCAAAAGGAAAAAGTGCATTTTTAAATGTAAGGTGCCCCTAAAACTTTTTGTAAAAGGATGCCAAAAATCTGTGGCACGAAGTGATTTTCATTCCCACGATTTACGTACCAATGGAATCAAATGCAATCCACAGGCATCCCATTCCCAGAATTGGACACTTGGACGCCTTGGGGTCATCCGATTCACAGAACCAAATGGCCTACAATCAGACTAGACCAAAATTAGACATCAGACCACTACCAGGCGTTCAATCTCCTAAAGATCAGACACTCCAATCTAACCTTGTTTGATTTTCAGAATTCGACATACTCAATTTGGACCAGCAGACCTGTTTGATTGAACATACCCTGTCCGATCCCCAGAATTGGACATTTTAGAATGGGACACAAAAATCAGACCATACAGAATCGAACACTGTAGAATCAGACTCTACATAATTGGACCAGATTTTGATACATCAAATTTGACAAAATTAGCACATCCAAAATGACAGAGAATACAACCATTATAGGGAAATTCATCGAAAGCCTTGCATGCAAATTTAACCCTAGTAATCACAGCAAATGGCCATGCACAGTGCTGACACTCATATCAGCATATTCAACACACTTAGAGCCATCTTAGGCTAACCAACAGACCCCATTTGACCCTCAACAAGCTGAACCACATAGCACAAACCCTAGAGACCAGAGGAAGCAGCCAGGAATCGAGCCTAGAGTCCCATTAGGTCAAGTACATAGACAAGAGTGCAAGTGGCAAAGAGCTTGACCTAGGTGGTTTCCTGACAAAAATCCAATGGCTAGTCACCAATTATGACCTACAGTCCCGGACAGACCACCATGGTAGGACGTGAATACATACTATTAACACAAACATAATAATGTTATCACACATTTATACTAAAACACATACACACATTAATTAATAACACACTTAAAACATGCAGATCTTAAAGAGGAGAGGAGACTAGTGTGGGAAGCTTTGCAAGGCATAGTGACCTACAATCAAGAATAGCAAGCTCGGAGCTTGTGACAGAACATAGAAATTTGCGAGATTCAACAAGTGCTAGCCCTAACAAGTAGAAATAGGATAGGACCTGATGCAGAAAGGGAAAGAGTGCTGAAAGATGATCTCATGTTGAGTGAGCTTCTTATGAAACGAATGCTAGACAACTGGTCAATAGAGTAGAGCGCACCTGCAATGGAAACCTCATTGTTTGTTGCAGGTTTAGGAGTCAACTAGGGCTCTAAGAGCTAATCAAGAATCCATGTCGTGGTTAAGTAGCTAGACAAGTACCAGCTGAACAATGATCCATTTAGCTTTGTAGAGCAGTTCAAGCAATTCTGTGAGGCCAATGGCCTCATTGATTTGACTCAGTGCTCTCAAGCCTTCGGTCTATGCTTAGGAGATAAGGGTAGGACCTGGTACATGAGTCTAGACACTACTAAGCGGATTGACTTCAACACCTCAAGAGTCTCTTCATTAAGAGATTCTTCGAGCCTAGGTACTTTGATAACCTTCTAGTGCAGTTGTGATAAACATCAAGCAAAAAGACAAGGAGGACATAAGAGACTACGTCACCCACATGCGGAGTCTCTTCAAGAGGATCCCAACCATTGAATGACCCACCAAAAGAGTGGTCTCCATAGTCTTTATCAATGGGATAAGAAGTGAGGAACACCATGGTAGGCAATTCAAGCTTGCAGCGAGATGTCCTAGCTAGGTTCTTTGATGAACCAATTAGAGTGGACGACTAGCTCAAAGAGAGAAGCTTCAAGAGCTCGACCTGAGAGGAGACAAATGCTAGAAACTTTGAGAGAGTTTCAACATCAAGTGAAAGATCAAGCCCAAGTACTCAAGATAAAGGGAAGGGCACAGATGCAAGTCAAAAGTTAGTGGAGATGAAGACAGAGCTAGCCAAATTACAAGAAATGATGAGACAACCAACACACCCTCGTGTCCAATGCATATATTATGGTGAAAACTACCATCTGGCTGAGTGTCAAGACCCGAGGTCCTGACCTTGCGCCAACTGCAGTAGGTTCGATCACAATGTCATGCACTGCACTACCAAGGAGACTCCCATACTCACAACCATATGGACAGCCTTATCTAGCGAATAGGCCGCAAAATTTTTTTGGGAGGGGAGTCCCATTGGCTCTCCCAACACTTAATGACGCCAAACTAGCCATTGCTAGGATGGAGATAAACCCCACAAGCATACCTAGACCACCTGGACCCTACGTAACCCATCCACCGAGAAACACTCTAGTCCACTATGTGGAGGAGCTAAATGACAAAGAGCCTTATGTGCACCCCTATGTATCATATGACGATGAAGAGGGCAATGCAATCCTTATGGATTACTGACCTATACCGATGATGGCGTTAGGTAGAGGCAGAGGCTTTGGAGAGTAGACCCAAGAACCAATCTCATATTGGACTTGTGGATACCCAGGACATATCTCCTCACGTTGCCCCAAACGGGAGTAGGCTAATCGAAAAGGCCGATCTTAGACGCCTAAAGTGTGGAATCACACATATGTTTGTCCAATGCCCTAGATGAAGATCACCCTCTAGTGTGGCAAATGAGCCATCTGTACCATTGGGGTTGTTTGGAGTTGAGACATTTAACAAAGAGGACACACCCATCCCATTGCATATCATGACCCACACGCAGACAAAGTAGGCCGGCATATCATTGCTAGGGCCCAGCAACTTAGATGCAACCTCAATTAGAAAAAAAAAGCCATATGCGAAGGAGAAAGAGAGCTGACACTAAGGTCACACTAAAAATCAAGAGTGCCATGACACTACCTACTGGAAAAAAGGTGACAGGCGCGAAATCAGAGACGTCGGATCCAAAGACAACCAAGAAGGAAAGTGCAAAGGTCAAGGAGTACCCCAACCCAAAGCGCCAACTCGAAGCCATCAAAAAGGTCAAAGAGTGGGTGAAAAAAGCCTAAGAGCACCTAAAGGATGATGAACCCATATTGGAAGATGAGATTGATGATCTCTCAAGCATAAGCACACCAGTCTCACATCCATGACCAAAGTCAAGAGATGCGACTGTACCACAAGCAATGCCACTTAAACAAAGCCTACACACTATGGCCCAGCAAACCAATCACGGCCATTGGCCAAGAAACATAGAATTAGGAGAGAGGCAAGCAGCCAATGACCTCCTCATCACCATGCTAGTGACCACCCCGGTGACTCTAAGCCTAGGAGATCTGCTTAGGCAGCATCCGACAATGTGGCAAGAATTGAAGCAGTGGGTTGAAGGACCAATAGAGTAAGGGGCAACTTATCTACACGATCATGATGTGGTAACTTAGATACCCAGTCTGACACTGCATTTTGTGCCCAAGTCGGTGCACATCAATGCTTTTTGGGAAGGTACCAAAAGGCATGTAATCTTACTAGTCCTCGCTTTGGGAGACTCCACGAGAAAGGGAATTGTAGATACATGAGCAAGAGATAGTTTGCTAAGTCATGCAATACTCTAGGACTGGGATAACCTGCCTGTTGAGAATGGTAGGTTCAATGTTACCCTAGCCAATGGAATGAAAGTGCGACCATTTGGAGTGCTAAAGAACTAGCCCTTGAAGATCGTAGGGATCCAATTCTCTATTGACTTTATAATCATGAAGGGAGTGGACTATGACATCCTGTTAGGCCGGCCCTAGATGTGTAATGCACAGGTCATAGAAGACTAGGGCAATAGTTTGATCTTCTTAAGAAATCAAACAGAGGTAATAAGAGTAGAGATGGATACATGGAAGACCATATAAGTTGACCTAGATGCCATCTCCACCATGCTGAAGGGTAACACGCATATTAGGAAATCTTACAGGCCACTGACCAAATATATCCCTTGTCCCAAGCCATTCTCAGATAGTGAGGAGTGCGAGCAAGCTACTAAGACAGTTGATAAGCTTGGAGACGCACCCTCTGTGCTAATCTGCATGATGGTCATAAGCTCGCAAAGACAACCCAACCTTGTCAAGGTATGAGTGGCCACTATCACCAAAATTGAAGATGAAGATGAGGAAGTGGTGGCACCGGCCTACCTATGCTTAATAGACTGACCAAGAGACTCACGTATTTGATGCACTCATTGATGGTCATAAGCTCGCAAAGACAACCCAACCTTGTCAAGGTATGAGTGGCCACTATCACCAAAATTAAAGATGAAGATGAGGAAGTGGTGGCACCGGCCTACCTATGAAGATGAGGAAGTGGTGGCACTGGCCTACCTATGCTTAATAGACTGACCAAAAGATGCACGTATTTGATGCACTCATTGATGAGGGAGCTGACTGTAACATCACGATGCACAATCATTGGACTCTCATTGGTTAACCCCAACTGTAGCTTGATGATAAGCTCAATCCATTTGGAGGACGATCCTAGTCACTGCTAGGAAAATGCAAAATAACGGTCTCTATCGAGACTGAAAGCCTACCTATGATATTCTATGTGATGCCTAACACTAAGACTGCCGGTAAGAAATCATTGTTGGGACACGCATTCAAGAAACAAGCACACTGCAAGGTCAACTATGACTCACAGCGCATTCACCTTGCCATTGGCAATGTTAGGATAGTAACCACTTTCAGCAAGGGCAACTCAACTCCATCACAACCTACCAAGCCACCAATATAGTTACCCACTATTGAGCCTAAGAAGGGAGATCGTGACTTGCCACAACCCGCCACACCTCAATCCCAACAAACCGCAAAAATCAGAGCCAAGGCCTAGGAACCATAGCTCAATTGGATGCCTAAGCACAGAGGCCCACCTCCTAGAAGCAAGCACACACAACCTTGCAACGCAAAAAAATCACATCCAAGAGCTAGAAGGCCGCAGAATAGGTGATGCAAGCGAAGATGAATGGTCAAGTGGCAATGGGTTCCCAAAACCTTATTGCAAGTGCAACACTACTACAAGAGTAACATGTGGATTTGGATACCTAAAGCTAGAATCGCCAAGGATCCTACTTTGAGACCACTCCCAAACTTAACCACACAAAGCCACGTGACAAAAAAGGCACCAATGACTCAAATTGCAAAACCCACAGCGCCTCAAACATAGAAGCTGGTAGAGACTAAACAAGTCTATTGACCAAAGCCACACCCTACTACTTACACACTCCCTCAGCCCAGTCCTACTAGTGCCCCTATGATCTCATTAGCATCTAGTAGCACGGCATACGCAACTCTAACCAACCCCATCACACAAGAAACCTAGCAGGTCTTAAACCATCCTAAAAACGATGATCGATCCTCACATTAGCTAAAGATCTAGCTAAAGACACAAGGGATGACTTGATTACCTATATCAAGTGCTTGGATGCCACATTCACCCTACTTGCTAAGAACTATGAGCACTTGGACCTAGGTCTACTTGATCCATCCCTAGTGTCGGATGTTCGCTCCACAATATGCACCTTGGAGGAATATGAATTTGTGAATGACGATAAAAACCCCCACGGTCGCAAAGGAATTGATCACCTGCCAAGATATCTTGAGAGACCAAGCCCTCAAACAATGGCTAATCACCTCCTATAGCAAGAGTAGAGTTACTGCTCCCACAAGTCGAACTCTGCAAGCTAGCCGATAATGACTCATTTTTCTTGAGGAAGTGGTATGCTCTCAAACTCCAATGGGAACAAGAAGGCTGCCAAGCAGCGAAACATCATTAAGACCTCCAAGTATGATCCCACTTATGTAGCTCCTACATCCTTTAGAGTATTGGCCATTGCTCGTAATCGGTCATCACTCAAAGAACGTGTCATGAGCCACCCTTACCTAGGTCAAGTGCTTTATTGAGGAAGGGTTACACATTGCTACTAGCAGGATCAACTCCGATGACTTCCTCACGGATGTTCTCACCTATATTACTCAAGTAGGCATACGCCCTTCCGACATGGACCGCCATGCTAGTCTCAAATATAATCCAAACTTCTATTATTGGCTCATGAAAAAGTAAAACACTGCAAGCCAGCACTGAATGCTCTTGACCCATCAAACCTTAATTCCAGGAAGGATTCTGGGGCAAGGTGGAATCAAACATGTGAACATGCAAGGTGAATGAAATGCACAAATGAAACTGCCAACAGTGAGAGCGATAGAGGCATCTACAACCATGGGTTCCTCTGCACTGCCATTGTTCACAACCTACGATGCCTATGTGCAAGAACTCCAGTCACAGCTGGAACGGGCAAAGGAATATAAGAAGATAGTCGTAGAGCTAAGCTCATTGTAGCCGAAAGGGAGCTAATGGCAGCCTCTCAATTAGAGAGAACCCGTCAAGTGGCCATCTATCAAAGAGAGATCAAGGAGCTAGAAGCAAGGCTCGAGGCCAAAGGAGGAGAAGACAAGAGATGGCAAGAAATACTTGCAATGGAAACACATAGCCTCATGAGCCTACAACACAATTTCAATGAGCTGGTGACATTGTACAAAGATTTGCAAAAAGAAAATGAAAAAATCTAAGATGTAGCACAGCAACTAGCAATAGTAGAAGAAAAAAGAAGTCGATGGCACCTAAAGCATATAGCAAATCTGGAACAAAGGCTGGCCTCAGAGCTTGAAGAACAATAGTGCTTGGAAAGAGAAATCAAAGAATAGGAAAAATGACTAAGGGCATTAGCTTACAGGCATAACAAAAGCCTGCAAGACATGAGGAAAAAGGTAGATGGCTGGGTGAACAGAAGCAAAGAAAGAGTGTCTGCCTTAGTGCACCAAGTAGCCCTTGTAGAGGGCGGAAAAGTGTTAGCAAAGAATGGGGCACAGACCGCATAGGTGACCTTAGAAGCCCAACAACGTGCCTTTCTCTACACTCTCTTAGACACCACACAATCTGAGGAAGAGGAGGTCATTGAGTGCTTAAAGAAAAAGCTAGAGATCACCTGCAGGGCTCTAATGCATGGGCTACATGTTCAAACACAAATTGCAAGGCCCACAGAATCAGAGCCACCACAATATAGGATAGAAGAGAGGCGAGGGCCAACTAAAGATGCAGAACCAAGTTTTGAAAGGGGACACCAAGCAACAACTCCTTAGAGGGAGGTTTTGTATGACAAGGATGTCCCCCACCACTATTGTTGACCTCCAATGCCGGCCAAGATCTCTATTCTATGACTAGATCAATGTGGCAAAAAAAAAAAAAGCATGAAGGTCATAGTCATTAAACCTAGGGGTTCTCAAGTTAGCAACATCCAGTGGCTTCGATCGGCCGGCTCCATCTCTAACCCCTAGCCCATTTTAATTCCCCACATCATGCTTAGGACACATCAAGGGCAGGACATACTGAGGGAGGTCATACTTGCCTATGGTTGAACTTGTCTCCTTAAGCCATGCACCACACTTCCAACGATGCATGAACTGGGTCCTCAAGTGTGGGAACCCACCCAGGCTTGCCTATGGAGACCCAGCTCCCAATTCCACTAGCACGAGCATAATGCACCACACGAAAAGGTAGACACATCCCCAGGTAGTGCACCTTCTTTTCTTTTTAGCTACAAACAAAGGCTGCAACCCACCAACTTCAAAGGCCCCATCATCCATGCAATACATTCTTGGCCCCCACCACCTCAACTGATTAATCAAACTCTCCCCAAAACCAATCCCCACGAGGCCCCATCATCATCGACTCACAAGACCACCCTTTTTAATCATGGAATCTTCATCATCTCAACACTGCAAGTATCAGGGAACTTGCACCCGTCTAGGAGGGGGTAATCCTATACGACATGTCACCATGTAGCCGAAACAAAGCAGAGGCAGACCTAGGAAGCCCCAGTCAAAAAGTGAATGAAGAAGTTCATTCAGAATAGTGTAGAAGATGGAAACCTCAAAAACAACGTGGGGGAGCTCCAACTACTTTGGCAAGGTTCTCTCAAGGATGAGGGAAGTCCTGTCAAGGATGAAGGATGATCTCTCCGAGAGGAAGCAAAGCACCAAATATTCTAGCAAGGCTCTCTCAAGGGTGAGGGAGAACCTCCCAAGGCTCTCGCAGGAAAGCCCGAGGTGCAATGTAATTCATTTTATAAAAAGTGTCGAGTTTCCTCCTATGCAAGTGGGAACATCTACATGGGCATAAGTGAAGGGGTAATGCAAACTTGAAGGGAATAATGAAGAATCCATGTTGTAGCTCCCTCAAAAGGCGGCAACGAGGCATCTATCCAACACCATATTCAATTTCAAAAACAAAGCCATCCATCTGCCATTCTCCAAGAAGGATCCGTCCAATTTTATCTTCAATTTCAAAGGACAGATCCCCTATTGTCAGTGTCAAGGACTAGGCCCAACACCATATTCAATTTCAAGGGCCAATCCACCCAACACCATCCCCTGCAAGGGCTTATATACAAACTCAAAAAAGCCATCTGGCTACACCCATCCCACCTTCCAACTACTACCCATCAGTGCCATGGGACTGGCATTAAGCTAGGAGGGGGTAATGTTAACCTCAGCACAAGAAGAAAGTGAAAAAAGTGGGAAAGCACAAGTCAGGAGCTAAAAGAGGCAGCCCAAAAGAAAATCGAACTCAATGAAAGAAGCAAGAAGAGAAACATCTAAAAGAGCAAGGGTGGCCTCAAAAGCTAAGTCAAAAGGAAAAAGCACATTTTAAAATGCAAGGTGCCCCTAAATTTTTTTGTAAAAGAGTATCAATCCCTCCTGTGCAAATTGTAAAGGTAGATGGGCAGTAGAGATAAAGCTAGGAAGAGAGGAGGACAATGGGAAAAAGAACCTAGGCCACGGTGGCCAACCATGCAAAAAGGGGATAAGGGGATGACCGCCCAAAATGGATTTAGGGTTTTGTATATAAAGTTGAAAAGTGAATGAGGTTCTTTGGTGTGTGGAAAAGTGGACTCGTCTTCTTCTCTCCTGCTTGCTTGCTTGTGTGTGCTTGAGAGAGAGGGAGTGTGAGAGTGTGAGGGAGTGAGTGTGTGAGGGTAAGGCACCAAGGAGAAGAATCTCTCCATCATCTCCTCTCTTTTTCTCTTCTCTTCTCTTTTGTTCTCTTGTGAGCAGCTATGGAGGATGGAGCTTGAAGGTGGAGGCTTGAGGTTGCTTGAGCTCGCATCATGAATCGTGGAGCTACCGGTGTGCTTGAGGAGGATGCATCTTGTTTGGGTATCAAGGTATGCTCACTATGCCCCAGTAGGATCAAATGTGCATCGGCTAGCTGAGAGATAGCCATAGGTGCTCGCTTGAAATGCTTAAAACAATAATCAGTCCGTGGGTCTTAGTGTGGTTGAGCATGAGCTCGCCTCTATACTCCCAGTCTTTAGTATATTTGGGGGGTCTGGATGGTTCCTAAAAATGTGTTTCGGTTCAAGTTGTTTGCAAATTTGATTGTCCGAGTTGCAAGTTTTTTTCCATCCGAGTCCCAGTCTCAGCCATGTGAGTGGTTGACAGTTTGAGTGGTCAATTTGGACTACCTAAGTAGCAAGGTTTGACTCCGACAAGGGTACTCATTCAAGTTTGAGAGGGGCCGTTCAAGTGGACAATTCAACCATCTGAGGTCGCCCGAGTGAGAGCTATTCAAGATGAATTTTAGGTATTCAAGTGGACCAACTCGATTGTTTGAGTAAGACTATCTGAGTCTGAGGCTAGAGTGGTCCAAAAGGAAAAAAGTGATATAGTCTAAGGGGTTGGTTAGGGCTTGGTCATTCGATGCTTGGGAGCCACAAGAAAACACACCAAATGACAAAAAAACAATGACTAATGACTCAATAAATGACAAGTGCATCTAGCAAACGATGATCGCATCTTTATTCTTCAATTAGTATAAGGAAGGTTCTGAGCATACCTCAAATCATCGAGAGTGATGATGTGATAGATTTTTGTTGTTGTTGCTCTCTTGACCTACTGCTCTCTCCTCACCTGCTACTCTCTCTCTCTCAATCTCTCACATGTTAAAATTATCTCTTCCCCCCCTTTCTCTTCTTTTAATGCTCTCTCTCTTTCTTCCCTTACTCTTTGTTATCCTTCTAAGGTGTTCAAATTTTCTTTTCTTTTCTTTCCTTGCTTCCTGGTTGTTACAAAAACTTATCTTTTCTTTCTTTTTCCTTATTTCCTCAACCTTAATGCATCCTACTACTGAAAAGCACCATACCATTGATCTAACTAGTGTTCCTAAATCTTCTATACCATCAGGCAAACGAGATTGAACATCTTTTGACACCCTTTCTTATTACCTATACCAAGCGTAATTTTGGAGACGAATGCAAGCACTCAAGCTTGAATCCGTTTGTCTTGATAATAGAACCAAAATGTTATCGCTATCACTAGCAACCACCACTAAGACCCTACTGATTGATTATCATGTAAAGTATTTCAAGTGAGTGTGGCAACGGCTACCTCTCATATAGCTATGCATATTCTCAGCAAGGATGTAGTGAGCTTACTATTAAATCCAATCATTGTAGTCCTTTTCCTTGAATCCTTCGATGGCTCCATAATTCAAGGCACTATCTCAAGAAAGCTCTACCTCTATGTTCCAACCTCCAACCTCCATAGTTTCACACACGAGAAAAAAGAAGATAAGAAGAAGATGATGAGAAGAGGAGAAGAAGAGCTTCTCCATGATCCCGCACTCTCACACACTCACACTCTCCCTCTCTCACCCTCCCTCTCTCATGCACAAGAGCAGGAAGCAAGAATAAGAACAAGAAGAGAGCTAGTTTGCACACACACCAAGAATAACCTTATCCATTAAACTTTTGGCTTTTATACATTACCTTCTCTCCTTGGGCTCCCAACCCATTTCCATGACCGGCTATCCAGACCTTGGTCCTCTTTTCTGCTCTTTTCCTATTATTTTCTATTCTCATGGCTCCTTTACATGCATCTGTTCATTTACAACTTGCACAGAAGGGAGCCTAGCACTCTTTAACAAAGGACTAAAATGCGCTTTATCTCTTCCGTGTCTTGTTCTTGATTTTAAAAATTTTCCCACACTTCTTGGTCTTCTTTTTTCATCGAGTTGTCTTCTTATACTCCTTCTTAAGCCCTCTTTGCACCTTTGTCATCCAAGGGTTAACAATATGTATCATTATGGCATCATCGCCTTAGTCGGCACATGTCATTAAAGGGAATGAAAATGCTTATCCATTTGCAATATCTTCCACCCTTTGACTATAAGTCGCTATGGTAGATAGACTCATAACTCGCATAAGAAGATTGGCATTACGTGCATCGGTGAGTCTTTAACTCTTTTCATTATAATTTTTATGGACCTATGCCCTACAAGCCATTAGGTGGTGCAAAGTATTTTATTACTTTCATTGATGATTGCTCGCATAAGGTCTAGGCATATCCCATAAAGCAGAAATCAAAAGTCCTAGCTACTTTTCAATATTAGCTTGCTTTTTTTGAGAACTTGTCTAGGTATAGGCTAAAATTCCTACAATCTGATAATGGGGACGAGTATGCATCAATTGACCGCCCTGTATATCCCACCCTAGAATGGTATGGGTAAGCACATGAATAGGAAAATTCAGGAGTGAGTTTATAGCATGCTTAGCCAAGTAGGCTTGTAGCAACACTTTTGGATAGAGACAGTTACTATTACAATACATTTGATTGACCGATCCTGAAATACTACTCTTGAAAAGCATAATAAGCTAGATCCTAAGTCTGGAAATTGTTGAGTGTCGAAATGATTTGTTTTTTGGGTTGATTTTTTGTTGTTTTTGTTGCTGAATGGTTAATTTTGGTGATTGATTGTTTGAATTTGAAGATGTTTTGAAGTGTTTGGAATGGTTTGAGTTTTTTTAAGGGTTTATGTTGGTTTTCAATGAGGATATGTTGTTCTAAAGGGTTATGTGATTCTCTCTGTTTGGTTCTGTAAGGTCAGATTTTCTTCTGTTTTGTTCTGTTGTGTTTTTGTTTTGGTAGTTGAGATGGTTGAATGGATGTTTTGAGAAATAGTTGCGGTTGTGTTAAAAGTTTTATGAAAAATTGAATTGTTTTTTGTTTGGTTTTTGTGGTTTTTATGGTTTTTGTTGATCTTCTGTAAGGTTCTGTAGTTCTGTTCTTCTGTTGTCCTGTTGTTTTGTGGTCTATTCTGTTTGTTTTTGTTGAGTGTTATGTTGGATGTATGGATATTTTGGGAAGTGTTCTTGTCTTAGAAAAGGGTGAATGGAAGCTCTATTCAAGCTAATTGAAGTGAATAAGTGGTTTATGAAGATTCACAGAAGGTTACAAAAAAATAGTGACAGAAGCTAGATCTCACAAGAAACTATGATGTCTCTGGTGCCTCTTTGCATCTGATACACCTTTTGGGAGGTGTACCCACAACTTAAGAAGGATTTTCTTGAGTGTTATTGAGTATTGTAGTGAGGTTTTTGATGTACTATTGTGAGAGAGATCATATGCAAGAGATAGCTAATTCTATAAAAAACAATGTATCTATCTATGAGAGATTGAGAGAGGGAACTATGAAGACAATGAAGATGAAACCATATATGATTATTTCCATTCAAAAGTGGTGTATTCTTTTGTGTTCTTGTTAGTTTTGATGTATTCTATGAAGGTGTTGAAGATTATGGTTGATTCTATCAAATCCGTGGGAGATATCTATTATGATGTTGCGTAAAGATTTCTTACTACTGGTGCTCTTTTCCTTGTTGTGATTCTCTAAAGAATGAAACAAAAGCTTGTTGATGTTATAAGATAGATTTTCTTGCAGTAGCAACCCCTTTTCCTTGGTATCTCTCTTGGGGCTCCATGTTTTTGGTGTGCAGCTGGGGAAAACTACCATCAACGGGCACAAATAGAGTCTAAAAATGGAAGAAGTGGCACTGTTAAAGAGAAAGAAAAGCAATGGAGAGTAAAGTTCCTATCACTATTGAAGAATTGGAAGCTTTCCTTGCCAAGGCCACATTCTACAAAAAATTCATCGCCCAATGGAGAAAGCACAAGGCTATTCTGATTCGGTCCCTCTGTGATGGTAGCAAAGTTTCTCCCACAAAACTTAAGAGCAGAATGGAGAGAATGAGTATCAATGGAGGATTTGGCCTTTATTGAAGATTTTCCAGACATTATCAAGTGGGAGATAGTCAAGAAGCCTTAGGAGTCCTAGTCAGTGGAGGTTCACAAAAAAAAGAAAGAAAAGAGTTGGAATTTGTTCGTGGGTGCTCAATAGTAGGAAATGTGGGATGTCTGGTGCACTAACAATCTTCTATTTGTCCAATTAGCAATCCACTAGAAGTTGGTAGACAAAGTGTTCTTCACAACATACACTATTGAAACCATCAGGACTGGCATTACTATAATGATGGCACAACAACAATCCTCAGAAGAATGAGTTTTGACACCTTCAGAACAGAATATCTCCCTCTGTGTAGTGGTTTGAATGCTGAATTCCAAGATGTAGAAAAGAAGGAAGTAGAAGAGATGTTGGCTAGAGAGTTCTCCAAATACTAAAGCCACCTCTGATTCTATTCTATTGAACTAGTTGGAGCTAATCCCCTAATGAATGATGCAATCAAGAGGCAAGCATTAGAACGAGTCCAGAGGTAAGTGATAAGAGAGAAGGCAAAAATAAAGGCTAAGAACGAGCTTGCACCAAAAGCCTTCTTTGATGCCCTAAAAGCACTCTTTACAAAAGTCCCAATGGTGACTCAAGGTCCCCTTCCTAGTCAGATTTTTCTTGGAAATATTGATGACATGTCAGCAAATGTAGTCCCATTGCGCAATTTTAAGGGAGAGTACAATGAAGACCCTGATCTTCATGTAGCAAATTTTATGGTAACATGTGTGGCTAACAAGGCCAGAACCCTCGAGCATTGGTTAGCAATATTCCCTGCCACTTTCAAGGGTGCGGCATTTCAGTGGTATGAAAGGCAAGCAGTAGGAACATTTGGCACATGGGACGACCTGAAGTTGGCCTTCCTCACTAAATTCATGCATGAAGGTTTTGAAGAGCGGATGTGAGAGGAGTTCATGAACCTAAGTCAGTTTCTTGGAGAAAGAGTAGAAGCTTATGTCTCGCAAATGGAATCCATCCTGAAGAGATGGACCAATCATCATTTGGATGAAGGCATCCAAAAAGGAGTATTCCTCAGAGGCCTACAACCAGAATTTTACAAGTTTGTGGAATTGAGAAGACTAGTCAATCTACAAGCTGCAACGGAACGTACTAAACTGTAGATTGTCAATGACCCTAGGAAAATGAGTTTTATCTCCTACAATGTCAGGAATGGCATATCCACCAAATACAGTCTTAGGAATTGTTCCCTACCCCCTACCAACAAATGCCTATAATGCCTTAGTACAGTGCACCAACTCCACAATGGCAATAGACAGTGCCTCCCACGATGGCTCCAAAACTTCCCCAATGGCCTCGGGCAATCCCTCAAATGGTGAATCAACCTCAACAATGGAATCCTACCAACTGGAATCAACATCAGCCAAAAGTCTATGCAGTGATAACAGAGACGCCTCAAAACTCTGCTACCAATGTGGTAGGAGGCGAAAGCTTGAACAAATACTTATCTAACTCAATTGCAAATATCAAGAAGAAACTCATGATGTGTTGACAGAGCAGCTCCAGACTCTGAAGGTAAATACTGCCAGTGTGTCTAATCCCACAGGAGTGGCACGAGACGCCCTCAGATCCAATACATGGTGTGGAAAATGCCATCAATTGGGACATCTAGCCACTGAATGTACCCGCAAACCTACTATCCCAGGAGGTTTTAGTTCATATTGCTTGAGGAAGAACCATACGGAAGATATCTGCTCTCTAAAAGAGATACATGACAGATGGAAGAGAGATGAAGACGCAAGGTTCAATCTGTTGGAGTCGAAGTTGAAAACCCAAAATATCGGGCCAAAGCCCAAGGAGTTGAGATCTAATTTTGGACCAAGGAGTTTCCCATCCCAGAGCTACAGAGGACCTGAGATTAGAAGTTGAATACTATAGATGCGGATAAAAGGGGAACATTTTGCCAAATTTTCCAAATCCTAGAAGGTCAATGGACTATAAACCTCTCTATATTAGCAAATGTAAAGGAGAAGGCCACATTGCAAAGGATTGTCCCAATCAGCCCCTGTCAAGGCCAATGCCATTAATAGCCAACAAAAGGTACAAGAGCCTGCCTCTAATTTGGTGGAGTTGGAAGTTGCCACTACTATGCATGCCAAGAAGAAGGAACCACTTGTCCAAAAAGAGAACAATCCTCCTGCCAAGACTATGAAGTTCAACCTGCCAATAGAAGGGCAGACCAATACAGAATAAAACCCTATAGTACAAAGCACTACAGTGCCACAAAAGGTACCAAAGACAATTCCAGAAACAGAACCAAAGGTCTAGGAGATAGACGATACATAAATACACCTAGAAACAAAAGAAGTGCCGATGTTGCCATTGTTGGAAGAAAAAGGAAAGATAAAAATGGGTGTAACCCCATTTCCTACTAGTAGGCTAGAGAAGCCTATGGATCCTATCAAAGAATATGACTTGGTAAAAGACCCATATACTTTTAAACTAAATTTAACATTTCGATTGTTGCTGATGATGTCTCCCAGCTGCTGAAAGAAGTTCAAAATCATCTTGACTCAAAGACATGGATTAAGGATTGCTCCTTCAACAGCAACCAAGACCAATAAGGCTCCAGAGTCTGTAAAGGAAGTGGATGTAGCCAACGCCTTCCTAGATCCCGATACTCCAGAGACTGGAGTGTGGATTGAAGGGTGCTTCATTGCAGGTGCACTGATTGATGGAGGCTCATTAGTAAACATCATGATGGATGTCACAATGAAGGATCTAAGCCTATAAGGTATTCAACCTATACAGTGGCTTATCAAACTGGCAGACCAAAGCAGAATCAAGCCTTTGGGAATTCTCCCATACGTGAAGACAACCTTGGTAGGAAGAGACTATTAGTTGATGTATCTGGTGGTGAAACCAAATTCTTATGGGACCTCATACCCTCTGATGCTAGGGAGACCATGGCTTTTTGAAGTGAGAGCGAGGACGGATTGGTTCAAAGGAACCTTAACCCTAGGCAGAGGACCCCACAAAGTGGTGCTAAAGTTGTATGGATTGCAAAAAGGCAATGGATCCACATCCATCGAAGTCATAACTAACTCCTCTAATGAAGTAATAGATGGTACATCGACACAAGAAGAAGCTGTTAAACATATCTTTCCCAAGAAAACAAAGGCACAATGCCTAACAATGGGCAAAGTAAGCCAACTCCCTCAAGATGCAAAGTCCTTGGCAATGGGTGAATACTTCTTGCCTAAACTAGGAATGACTTCCGACATTACCTCTAATAACAAGATAGAAGCACGGATGTATTATTCTCCTTGTTACATGGCAGTCACAGAGACAGGGCCAGAGATAGGGATAGGAGCAGAGACAGACACAGAGATAGAAGTAGAGAACATAACATAGAGGACATAATAGAGAGATTATTCTTCTCTTACGGAGCCCCCACAGAGATAGAAATAGACTCTGAAGAGGATGAAGGTGATAATGCAAAAGAAAATTATGAAAGCGAGCTAGAAGGATCTATCCTACTTATAGAAAGCGGAGATGAGGAAGAAGTTCGTGAAGCCTCAAAAGTAGAAGATTCCTTTATGTTTGACTGAGTGATTATGGTATCCTTTGGACTAATTAATGAGTCACGTCATGAGCAAAGCCTTTATAAGAAATGGATTAAGAAGAATAGACATTTCTTCAGCAGTGGCTCTTGTCGTCCAAAGTTACCCTTTCTTAAAGAAGAAGATGATGATGCACATTTCCAACAATCACCAATTCAACGGACCCAACAGACATCAAAGGGTCCCTGTTATGTGACATTCTTGGATGCATCATTAGAAGATGAGTCCTCGAGCCAAGAGGTAACTAATTTTGACACCAAACCTGAAACAACCCTAATTCCATTTCAACATCCCAAGGAGCAATACAAAGAAGAAGTTGGTTCTAGTGGAACATCAGATGAGAACACCACTCCCTTGAAGGAGTCAGATCTGTATCTAGAAGCAATCCGTGGGACCTTCATCTGTGAAGTAGAAGGTGAAAGATAGTTGAGTTTTGTGGATGCAGATAACTCTGAATGCCACCTAAAGGTGGGTAGCAACTTGCCAGAAAAGGAACTATCGATTCTGCATAACTTATTGAAAGAGAACTTGGATGTGTTTGCATGGTCTTATAAAGATCTAAACGGGATTGATCCCACAATATGTCAGCATCACATTGATCTAGAGCCTAATGCCAAGCATAAACAGAAATAACAAAGGCGAATGAACCCAAACTACTCTACCTTGGTAAAAGCAAAGATGTTGAAGCTTTTGGAAGCCGAGTTCATATATCCCCAGTGGCCAACAGTGAATGGGTCTCACCCATTGTGGTCGTACCCAAGAAGAATGGAAAATTGCGAATATGTGTGAATTTCCACAAGTTGAATTCAAAGACGAAGAAGGATTACTTTTCTACCCCTTCCACTGACCAACTATTGGACACAGTGGCAGGCCATGACCTTTACTCCCTCCTGGATGGATTTAGTGGCTATAACCAAGTGCAAATAGTAGAAGAAGATCAGTCCAAGACAACCTTCACAATAGATTGGGGGACCTATGCATACAGAGTGATGCCATTTGGGCTCTACAATGCCTGTGCTACCTTCTAGTGAGTCATGATGGCCCCATTTCAAAATCATCTCCATGACTTCATTGAGGTATACTTGGATGATTTCAATGTTTATAGTTTGATCCTTAAACATTAGGGACATTTGGAGCAATGCTTTGATCAATGTCGAGAGTATGGAATCTCCCTCAATCCCCAAAAATGCATATTTGGAGTCTCTTCTGGAGTCTTGTTGGGCCACATTGTCTTTGCACAAGGGATACTAAGAGACCCTGCAAAGATTGAGAAGATTGCAGCCTTGATAGCACTAAACAACCTCAAATAGTTGTGGGGATTTCTAGGCCATGTGGACTACCACATAAGGTTCATAACCCAATTTGTGATGAAGGGAGCCCCTTTGCATAAACTCCTAAGAAAAGATACCGAGTTTACATGGACCAATGACTGTGACGAAGCATTCAACACCCTGAAGCAGTGTTTGATTGAGGCACCCATCCTGCAACCTCTCCCAATTGGACGAAGGAATTACATGTGCACATTAATGCATCAATTGAAGGCTTAGGTGAAGTCCTATACCAGAAGGGATCCTCAAAGCTAGATCAACCCATTTATTAGGCAAGCAAAAAGGTAATCGACCAAGAATGGAATTACACAGTGACAAAGCTTGAGTGCCTAGCAATGGTGTTTGCTTTGGAGAAGTTTTGACACTACCTGCTTTCAACTCATTTTAAATTTTATATGGATCATGAAGCCATGTCCTTCCTAATGAACAAAGAATATGTGAAAGGAAGAATGATGAGATGGCTCCTTCTATTCCAGGAGTTTAACTTCGAGGTAATTACCAAACCTGGTCATTCCCATGTTTTGGCTGATCATCTATTGTGTATCCCGAAGAATGCAAAAAAGAAACAAGTTCATCCAGACCTCCCAAATGCATCCTTGTTTCTGGTTGACACTGTAACTCCCTAGTATGCAGACATTGCTAACCTGCTAGCAACTTAACAGTGTCCTCTTGGCATCTCTAGTCGGAACAGGAAGAAGCTTTTGTTAGAATTAGTCCCCCTACACCCTGTTAGGTGGCGCATTGTACAAGAAAGGCAAATATAAAGTGCTCAAAAGATGTGTTGCAGGAGAATAAATCGGCATAATATTGAAGGCTTGCCATGACGAGCCATGTGGAGGCCACTTTATAGGAGAAGCCACAGCTAGAAAGGCTATGTTAGCAAGATATCGGTGGCCTACCCTCCATAAGGATGCCTATGACTATTGTAAGCAATGTGATGCATGTCAATGGATGGGGAAACCCAGCAAGACTAGTGCCATGCCACTGCAACCTATCCTTCCCTTGAAGCCGTTTGAGAAGTGAGGCATCGACTTCATGGGTCCAATCGATCTCCCCACCAGATGGAAGCAGAATAGATACATCCTGGTATCTATGGATTATGTCACCAAGTGGTGTGAAGCTAAAGCTCTGAAGCGGAATGATGGTAATATCATGGCCTTGTTCCTATACTAGAATATCATCACTCGTTTTGGCAGCCCCCTAGAGCTTATCAGTGACAAAGGTACCCATTTCCTTAACAAAATCATGGAAGAATCGACAGAACTGTATAAGATCCATCATCGCAAGTCCACTCCCTATTACCCCAGAGCCAACGACCAAGTTGAAGTCATCGACCACATACTCTGCTCGATTTTGACAAGGACGATTGTCGCATATCGCCGTGATTGGGAGGATCGACTTACAAAGGCCTTCTAGGCATACAGAACCTCCCATAAGGCAACTACAGGACAAACATCCTTCCAGCTCGTGTATGGTATAGAAGCCATCTTTCCTGTTAAACTCAAGCTACCCTCTCTACGTGTGGCCATCAATGAACACTTGGGAGATGCCGAGTCCCTGCAATGTTGTCTCTTGCACTTGGAGTGTCTTGATGAGATCTGCAGGATGGCCCTACAGTGCATGGAAGCCACACAAGCTCTTAGAAAGGTCTATCATGACAACTTCATCAAGGAAAAGGGATTCAAAGAAGGTGATCTTGTCTTGGCCTATGACTCAAGATTTGGAAAGTTTCCAAGCAAGCTTCAACGCTGATGGATGGGTTCCTATAAGGTACTTGCCATCAATCCGAATGGCTCAATCCAAGTCCAGACAGTGGATGCCTCTAATGATCCTTTCTTGATCAATGGATATCACCTGAAGAAATACTTCCCTCCCTCGGGATCTTGACAATCACGGTTGACCCACCCTTTCCCTTTTGGGCGTCGCACTATCTTTCTCCTTCTGCTACTACTTATAGCCATTATGCTCTTCTTTATGAGGCAACATCCTTCTGCTAGCCCCACACAGATAGCTCCCATCCCTACTTTGTTCTCCTCTCGTCTGATCCAACAGAGGTGGCGAGGACGGTTCTGATACATGTTGCCCTTGCTATTTGTTGCTTCAAAGACAGTCAAAAGAAAAAAAATAAAGAGAAAATATATATATATTGGTCATGGGAGAAAATGACCTTGATCCCTAACATGTCGACCTATTCTTTGAGAAAAGGTGGAAACAACATTCGGGAGTAGGAAAGAAAAATAAAAGAGAAAAAAAAACAACTGTTATGGGAGAAAATGAAGCAATTCCCTGTCATAGCAAGCCTCATTCCGAGAAAAGGTGGAAACACCCTTGGACGGGAAGCTAGCTATGGAAAAGGTAGTAACACCCCATAGTTCAGGATAGCTAACTCACCAGCAAAACTTCTTCAGATACAGTTTCAAGCCACCTCCCTTGGTGCGCTATCTCTGCAACTTCATCAACTCATCTAACCCCTTCAACAGGCGATCTCTTTTCCAACCCAAGTGAAGTACCAGACGTGTTGGCTACTTCCCTGATTACATCTTATATTTAACACCCTGATGACAATAATAGACGAAGCAATCTTTGTCGACAACCCCTTGAGTGATGCGAGCTTTCATCCTAATAGGATGGGCTGTGAGTATGGGTTTCCCTCATGTATCTATCAACAAAGCGTGAGACAGAGGGTGGAATGAGTGACCAATCCTTTACCTTTAATTCAAATGAGAGGTGAGCTACGTGGAATGGAGTGTTGCATGCACGGATTTGGCTTCTCAATGCACAAAGCACGATTTGTTCCTGTGCATTGCACTATAAGGCTCCATAGCCTTCCTTCTTACATAGTATGCTAGCACAGAGCGGGATACGCAGTTGCACCATCAAATGCGCACAAGGCATACAACCTCTACACAAGTGACTATGAGGCAAACATCAATGGATTTTAGGAATGGGTTGTCCTCCTATATTTATCAACAGAGGTGAGACAGAGGGGGGGTTGAGTATGTCTGATGTTTCCTAAATAAATTATCCAGAGGTGAGGATTGAGGGGCTTTACGACAATTGGAGTCAGGTACATTCTCATTTCCCTATGCACCCACGAGATGGGTCTCTGCTGTCATCACAGGACATGTCACCCTGTTCTGTACACTACACCATAAGGCTCCCTATCCTTCTTGCTTATACCTATGCCAAATGGGGTTGGAGACACTAATGCACCATCAACTATGCACCCTGGCCAACATACTCCCTCTGCACCATCCCCCTTGTCGATTCCTAAATCGAGTGTGAGATTTGGATTTCCATCAATATTACCTCGAGTGATGTAAGTTATGGGGTGAGTGACTATTCTCTCATCCCCTCTAAGTGCCCGTGAGCTGAGTGACAATCCTTCGTCAATGACACCTACCCCGACACGCTTTATCAACCAGCTACCTCCCTAGGTACTACTGCATGGTCCCTACCATGCTGGTTGAACACTGGTGTGAGTCGTGGTACCTCCTGCAGCAGCCGACTCCAACTCTTCTATAGCAGTGACGGTTTCTTTGACCGTACGTGAAACAAGCCAAGTTTTTCTATCCCCATCCTTATCATTGCACGTGTATGTTATGTGTTAAGTGTGGGGATGTCAGAGTCTAGTCGGTTGACGAGTTCTAGGCTGTGTTGATGCATCCAACCCTGTCCATTAAGGTTTTAAGTGTGGGAATGCGTCCCTGCGAATCTATGATGCATACCCCTTGGATATGCCTCAATTTGATCATGCATCTATGCCATGACCTGATTTTACCCTAATGGGATCCCTTCCCCACCCACCCATCCACTTTCAACCCACCCTTGGGGCCGTTCCTTCTCTATTTTTCTTTATCCCTTGTTTTGAAGTTTTTTCGTGTGAACACACCCTACGTTCATCGGAACCCCAATCCAATATTCCATTCCTATTCATCCCTTTGAGTTACTAGTTTTCCTTTTTCCTAATCCCTATTTCGCAAACGGTTCTTGAGTTATTAATTTTTGAACCCTTTTCCATCAATTCGACGTGTTTCCATGGGAACGCATCCTTTTTACTTTGGAACAACAATCTACCATACCAACCCTGCCCTACATCTCTCCCTTAACATTTTTCCTTTTTACTACCCATCATTCCAATGCATGGTTCATCAATTATTAATTTTTGTGGGTTTTCGGGACATTTTTGTGTGTATTTTTTATATTTTCTCATGTGAACATGCCCTATTTTCACCAAAATTCCAGTTCAACTTGGCAATCGTGTCCACCCACCCTTTCCCTACATTTCTTCTTTTTTCTCCCTCATATTTGGCCCATTGGGATTTTAGTTATTAATTTTTCAATGTGTTTTCGAGCATCATTTTTGTATTTTTTGCATGTGTACCCCTCCTCATTCCCCCGAACATGAGTTTTGATGTGCCAGCCCTGTGAATCCCCTTCCCCTGGACATTTTTCCTTTTTATTGCCCTTCGTTCCGGTACTTGGTTATTCTCGCATTAATTTTTGCGTCCATTTTCGCAGCCGTTTTTTGGGTTTTCTCTATGTGCATACATCCTATCTCGGTCAGAATCATGTTTTGACATGACAAGTTTGTCAAACACATTATTTTGCACATTTCTCCTTCTCCCTGCACTTCATTTCAACGAGCGGATTTTCTGATATTAATTTCCATATGTATTTTTAGGCTCCTTTTTTGCCTTTTTCCCATGTGCACGCCTTGCATTCTCCTTGGACCCCCTATTGCATTTTTCCACTGTCTTCCCCCTGCCTTCTGCCATATTTTTCGTTTTTACAGCATTTCACTCCGACGCACGGTTTGGGTTTTATTCATTTTTTCGTGTTCTTACGAGTGTCCCCACCTCCTGCGTTGCACGTGAAAATCCGCATTTTTCACTTTACCCATCCTCTGATGTGTCCGTCGCACTGTTCGCCCCCGTGCTAGTGTCCTGGCCGTCTACGGGTCCCGCCACTGTAATTTTCTTTTACCCCTGCCCCGCGCCTGTGTGCGGGACAAGGGGGGCTCCCTTGTTTTCTTTTTTATTTTTTTAAATTTTCCTTTTTTTATTTTTTAATTAAAAAATTAACTCCCCCCTTCCCCGATGATTTCCTCCTCCCCCCTCTCCTTCCTCCCTCTTCTCTCTCCTATTCTTTCTTTCTCTTTCTTTCTTCTTCTCTCTCCCCGACCCCTCCCTCTCTCTCCCTACTTCTGCTCTCCCTCTCTCTTTCCTTCTTCTTCTTCCATCTTTTTCTTCTTTCTTCTTTCTTCATTCTTCTTCTTCTTCTTCTTCTTCTTCTTCTTCTGTTGCTGTTGCTGCTCCTCCTCCTCCTCCTCCTTCTCCTCCTTCTCCTTCTTCTCCTTCTTCTCCTTCTTCTTCTTTCTTTCTTTCTTTCTTTCTTATTCTTCTTCTTCTTCTTCTTCTTCTCTTCTTTTTCTCCTTCTTCTTCTTCTTCTTCTTCTTCTTCTTCTTCTTCTTCTTCTTCGTCTTCTCCTTCTTCTCCCCGCTTCTTTCTTTCTTTCTTTCTTTTTTATTCTTCTTCTTCTCCTCCTCCTCTTTCCTCCCCTCCTTCTTCTTCGTCTTCTTCCCCCTCCTTTTCCTCTTTCCACCGCCGCCAACTCCGTTGTCGCCACCTGCTTCGCCGCCTCCTTGGCCCTCCTCTCCTCCCCCTCCTAACCCCCATTCCCACCCTTCCCACTACCCTCTCCACACCCCCTCGTAAACCCCCCTTCCCACCCTCTCCACACCCCCTCCTAAATGCCCCTTCCCCCCCATCACACCCACCCTCTCCACACCCCCTTACTAAGCCCCCTTCCCTCTCGTAAACCCACCTCCTGCTAAGCCCCCTTCACACCTTTCCCCCATTCACCCTCGTAGACACCCACCTCTACCCGCCAACCATGCACGTGTGTTCGTGCACGCTTGTGTGTGGATTCGTGCGTGTTCGTGCATTTGTGGGTTCGTAGCGGTTGTTTGCACACCGTTGTGTGATGTTTTTCGTACGTGGTCGATGTGTCCGTGGTCTTCGAGGGTGTTCACGCGCGAGGATGCGCATCGGGCTCGTTCGTGGGTGTGCGAGGTCGCTGCTATTCATAGGCACGTACCAGGTATTCATTTTTTAATCCCAAAAATCTATTCAAAATCATTAAATCCATTAAAATTTTTAAAATTTTGAAAAAAAAAATCATTAAACCTTTTTCCACATTTTGAAAAATTTTCTTCACAAAAAATGCCATTAAACAATTTTTTAAAAAATTTAAATTGGCCAAAAATATTCATAAAATGATAAAAATCATAAAAAATACATAAAATTTAGAAAAAATATCCAAAAAATCCAAAAAATGACATTTATATTCTGTTATATTTTTTATAAATTTTTGGAATTGAAAATATCAACATATTTTTTGGGACATAATTCTTTCATGGAAAGATCTTCTAAAAATGCACTTATTATGGAAAATCCTTTGAAAATTCCAAAACATGATCAAAAAAATTTCACAAATCTGAAATAAAATGGTTTTCAGCCTTCATTTTGAAGCACATCTGTTTCTTGGGTTTTTTTATCCAAAAAAACACACAACCATCCCATCATACTTCCCTAAATTCTTTCCATTTAAAGAAAAACAAAGCAAAAAACCAAACAACACATCTTTATACTATACCGTCATAGTATGAGAAAAGAACAAGAAACAAAAAACCAAATCAATCAAAACACACAAAACAAAATTCAAAATATCCATCTTTTCATTTATTTTGGTCATGCGTATCTTCTTTTTTTTTGCCAAGTTGTTGGTTGGTTTTCATTTTTTCCATACGGCAGGATGACTATTGTTAGTCGACCTTCTGTCAGTTTTTTTTTTGTGGATTTTCGTGGCTTGCGTATTCCATCTCTAGAGATGTGGTATCAGACTTTGCAAACAGATCCACACATCACCACGTTTTTACTCTTTTTCCCTCTCCCACGTATACCATAACACACATTTAATTGTAATAAAAATCAGATTACCGTTGCACACACCAAATTAATAGAATGCACATCATAAAATTATAAATAAAATGAATTGAACATTAATTATAAAGGGAACCCCGCTGTTACACGCGTACCTTTGCACTATAACCCACTTAATTTTTGTAAATTAAAAACCATTCACAAGTGCACACGCATACGCGTTACAAACACATTTAAATTGTAATTAAAATGAATCCCCCGAAGTCACGCATGCATGCACTCAAGTGCCACACATCACATAATTGTAAAAATGAACTACATCAGTAGAGACCCAGTCAAGTTAAGTCATGTCCAGTTTAAGAGGGACTGGGCTACATTTTTTACTCACCATGCATTAACGAATTAAATTAACAATGAATTGTGCTTAATTGATCACCTAAAAAAATGAGTTTTTAGTTTCACTCACCCACTTCACCGCACTGTAGGACACTGAACGTTACGTGGGATTTGGGATTATTAGTTTGACTGATCAGTGTTCTTTCTATTTTTAGTCTGAGTTTTTGGTTTAGTCATGACTTTTTGAGTCTGTGTCTAGGTTACGGTATGCATGACACTTTTGTTTTCTATTTTTTGTTTGATCACGGGGATCAAGATGCTTGATTATTATACATATCATGAAGTTTTCGATCACATATGTGCGTAGGTCATGTCAAATTTTTTGTAGGATGTGGTTTGCTTGGGATGGTCTAGTCCAGTCTAGTTAGTTTTATCACAAATATTTCTCCTGTCGATTGTCTCACTGGTGGTTTTGTTTGTGGGTTTTGCAGGTTTTCTCTTTTTATTCCTGGTTTTATGTGTGTGTGGGTTTTTGATATAGTTTGAATGGCACCTTCTTCTATCCCTCCGATCGTGGTACAGCATGTTCCCCTCGTAGTCCATGATTATTTCCTCCTTTTAGAGGCAGATTGCATTTGACGTGCAGGCCTTCGATCATTTGTTTCCCTCACATTACCGCCTGTGGATGAGAAGATTTATTACTCCTTATTGGCTTCTTATAAAAACTAGTATGATCAAGTTTATAACCGCACCTTCTGTTTATCTATAGCTAATATCAATGAAGCATTGTGCTTGCCCATTTCTACTTCATTTGTGCCCAGTGGTAACCAATTACTTACTACTGAAGAGATTGTCACGCCCTTGAAGAAGGAAACTTCTATCTCCTTGCTTCTCAACTAGTTTATTAATAATTTAAGGGTATATGTTGCCCATATCTCTTCTCCAGTATGGAAGCAGCCATGTTAGTTCCCCCAATACCGGTTTATGTCAGGAAAACCTACATTTAAATATATATCCAAGGAACTGTTCACTGTTTTTGTGAAGATTCTAGAGGGTGCTAAGTTCAATTGGGAAAGCTTTCTACTATCCAAAATGGATCAACATTTTCAGCGACTACGAAAGGGTCAACTCAGTAATGTCTCTTATGGTACTTTCTTATAGCGCATCATCACTTTTGCACCTCCTCTCCTGGTGGTGTACCATTGCTTGATCCTGCTCCTTTGTCGATGCAACCTCCACCTTCAATCCCTTCTCCTTTGTCCATGCAACCTAATTCAGAAGATAAAGAGTCCCCTATTGTTTTTTTTCAATAGAAACACTGTTATGTGAGCGATAATCAAGAACAAGTCTCACTCACAACCCGATAACAAGATGTTAAGGAGTACCAGTTGGGGGAATCAACTTTATCGAATGCACAGCACAACACAAAAAATTTAAATTTTTTGACAACCACCACATGAAACCAAACAACACACAATGCCTCTTGTAGCTCAAACAACTAAAAATCCAAATCCGGGTAGAGCATCACACAACCTTTCAACAATTTCAAAAACTACTAACATTTTGCACAAAAAGTCAAAAAAAACTTTGAATAAAAATCCAAAATCACGGAAATTTCATATCTTGATAACCTTGGGCCGTCACTCGGCGCTTCAACATCCAAATTCTCTGACTTCACAACTAGCACAACAAGAGTTCACACTCCTGCATGCGACCCTCCTCTCTCCTCACTCACAAGGTACAATTGGAATTGAGGGGAAAGGCTCCTTGCTCTTCTCGTCCTCATCCTTATATATTTTTCATAAGTTCTCTCACATACATTAGGCTTTTTGTTTTCCCACTGCTTTTCACTATTTTCGTTTTTTTTGCCCTATGCCTGTTTGCAACTTGTTTGGATCATAACTTTGTCATATAAATTCTAAATATAGTCATTCGAGTACTCAAAATGATCAAAATGCATCTGGTTGATAAGTCCTCGCGAGTAGAATTGTGAAACTCCATCAAAAATGGGCAAAAATATTGATTTTCATAAATTGCATTATTTTTCTACATATTTTATCTTGGATGACTTATTCCCTTTCTTGGCCTTTTGTTCTTGTAATTGCATACATTTTCAACATGCATGTCCTCTTTTTCTTCAAGAAATACTCACTGACGATGTAAAATTACGACCTCTTTCTTTAATCCTTGAGTCTTCAAAATAAACATTCTCTGGATATGAACCTATTTTTTATGCAGTGTGCCCTAGTAGGAATATGGTTTTTTGAAATGAACTCCTTGCCCAATAATTCATGATTTGGAAAAATATGCAATGTTGGATCGTGGTATGCAATCAATCAATCAATGCTACACATAAAAATAATGTATGCATTGAAGAAAATGTGCCTAGCATATCTACATGTGATCGTGTGTCATGCATAATGCAAACAAAGTTCCTTGATTATTTAAATCCTATATCTCACCTCTCAATGCTCATCAAGAAAAGATGTCATACTCCACTCCACCCAAATTCTCATTATTGCTCGAGAAAATGATGGTCCTCAAGATGTTGACTAGGAAAACAACCCATCTCACAATTAATGCCGTCCTTCACGACCCTCTGACTCACCCAACCACCTTACACACTCAACTAGAGGTTCCTAACTTGGTGATGAATATCCCAAATATCATGCATGCAAGAAATGTGCATGCTCAATGATAGGTGCTCTCTCATGTGCATAATCCCGACCCATGGCATGGAAGTATTTGATAAGAACAAGAGACGACCCCCGAGTACAGTGCATCAAACAAGTGCAACGTGAAGTACTCGTGAACCCATAATCCCTGCGAATTGTAAGAATCTCAACAAGAAATCAAACATGTTCCACAATGTTTGGCAGCTACTAGCAAACTCTAGCTTCAACCTTTTCAAAAGAAATACCAAGCTCGACCAAGACTATCAAGTTTTCACACTCAACAAACCAAACAGAATGATAGAAACAAATCCTAAGCTAGACAAACACAAGAAATCCAATTATGAAACGACAACACAAACTATCACACAAACAATCAAGCTAACAGAAAAACCTGACTGCAATTTGACTAGGGATTTTCAGTTTCCCAAAAACACTTGACAATGCCTTTGTACGAAGGGTCCTTCCAGTCCTCTTGTACTAGATTCCCCTGGTACAAGCATCTGCTCCTGCTATTTTTGGCAGTGCCCTTCCTTCATTCCTCTCCAATACCAATTTATTTACAACACAAAGGAAAGGACAACTAGATTTGCAGATCCCTTCATATTTACAAACCATATTATCTAAACCCATGCTTCCACAAATAGTTTCAAGTGTCCAATCTACTCTGAAACCTCCCTCACTTCTTGTCTTCAAACACTATATAGAAGTGTTTACACTTCCATGCAAGATAAGGTGGATTCCCTAACCAGTCAGTTGAGTAAGGCACTGGAAGATCTGTCTTCAGAAAGGGCTACACTCAGTGGCATCCATAAACAAATGATCATTGCCACAGCTTAATGGATTCACAAAAGGCAACCATTCAAGAGCTAGAATCTAAGGTCACTAAATTGGGGGAGGATAATGCATCTCTAATGCTTGATAAAAATTCTGCCCTTTAGGAAATGGTCACTTTGGCTAGTAAACTTGGTACTAGTGAGAGTCAGTTGAAGCTCTCAAGAAACTATAAAGTCCCAAAAGAAACTTATTGAAGAAATTCACCAAAAGGTAGCTGTTCTTTCTATCCCTCCTCCACCTCTTGTATCTTCTATTTTTTCTTTCAAAGAGGAGCTTGATCAGTTGCAACATAAAGCTAAACTGGGTTTACTGCTAAAGTGGATTGCCTTCAATAGCATATGGATTGCATGCAACAAGATTTTATCCGTTATACTAAATTGGTGTCTCCTTCTCTATCCTTTTGAATCAAATATAATCAGCAGAGGTTTTCCTTGTATATTTCTTTCAGTAATGTGGATTTGGAATCTCCACAGGATAGGTGGTCAAATATGTGGTCTGCAGACTTACTGAGAGCTGTATTTGATAGATTTGTGGTTAAGTTGGTTTCCCATGAGTTCCAGTTGTTATCTTTCATGTATCTTATAGGCCATTTGCAAATCCTTAATGAGGAGGACTTGAATGTTTATGTGGGGGACGTGATCTTGCAAGTTGTCATGTATGTGCATTTGGTTGAGCTTCTACTAGCAACGAGTTTGAAGACTTATCATGATCAGACATCTTGGTATAGATGACAGGCTTGGCACTCACCTTTGGAGGCTAATGCTTTGGAACCTCTTCATCTCAGGAGTATATTTCATAAATTTGATATCCAGCCATTACAAACCCATTTGTTGAGCTTTATTGCTGATCATCCATTATTTATTGAGTCCTTTTTCTAGTATCTTAATTTTCATTGTTTTTTTATCAATTGGACTCTGCTAATGTCATTTCTTATTCTCTTATGGCATATCGTTTTCCTTTTTATGTTTCCCTTCTTTCCTCCAGTCTTGATACTATTCCGCTTTTATCTTTTACCCCTTCTGGATCTCCTCATATCCCTGTGTTTACCATTTGTCCTTTTATTGCTAATCCCACATTATCTCCTACCCCTTTTGAACCTCCACCTACTGCTCCTCCTATTCCTTCTATTTTCTCAATGGATTCCCTTTGAATCTTTTTGTTGAATTCTCCATCTTTTCCACCTTCCTTATCACTTCATTTACCCTCATTCTATGATTTGTCTTATCCCCCTTTACAATGTTCTACCCTTATTCAATTACCCTCTCCCTCCGATTATATTAACCTTCCTCCTCAGTTAGTGTTGGATACTCCTGGTTATGATCATGGCATTCTTTGTCGCAGACAATGGACGCTGCATGATTCTGTGATAGGACCGGTATTTAATTAGCCTCTTATTCCAAGGTCCTGGGATACATTTGCATCATGTTCGAACTCTTATCTTCATTTTTCCAGAGTGCATGTTACTTCTTCTGAGGATACCATTGTCCGACTTGCAGCTTATTTTTGTTGGTATCTTTCTTTCATGCATCAGCAATCAAATCTGAATGCTCAAAAGAGTATCCCCCCATTGACCATCAATCCAAATGTGGATGTGACTGTTGCTCAAATAGGTGTACTGTACTACTTTTCATAGGCCTTCCCTACCAAGTTCATCATCTTACTGGAAAGGATGTGTTGTTTACAGTTCCTCCAGAATGTGCCTCAGCATTTTGTTGATGAGAGTAAAGCTCTTGAGCACCTCAAGCTTAGTATGCAATTTAAGAAGAGATACCTTCATCCTACTTAGCACTGGATCTTTTCATGATTGTGTCATCTTTCTCTTAATGGAAACTTCTTTTTGCTCTCCAATTTTTAGGGATCCATGCCATTCATACTATATTTATATATGAGTATTTTTTGTGTTGGGTGATGTTTTTTTTTTGTTTTTGATTATGTGGAGCTAATGAAGATGAAGATGTGAAGATTGATTATGTTAGTTATAATATGGTTGTAGTTGAAGACTTGGATGCAGAACTTTAATATCCTTTAATAATTTGAGTTGTTTTGGTTTTGTGATGTTGGAATGGTTATTGGAATTATTGGTTTTCCTTTCATATGTGTTTTAGATACAGGTTCGATGAAGCTGATATGTTGGGGAAGTGATAGTAGTTGGTGACTTGTGATGGATTGAAGATTCCTTTTAGTAGATATTAGAGCTTTTATTCTCCTTTTCTTTCTAAGGTCGTGAGGACGCTACCTTTCTAAGTGTGGGGATATGTTGAGTGTGGAAATGATTTGTTTTTTGGGTTGATTTTTTGTTGTTTTTATTACTAAATGGTTAATTTTGGTGATTGATTGTTTGAATTTGAAGATGTTTTGAAGTGCTTGGAATGGTTTGACTTTTTTTAAAGAGTTTATGTTATTTTTTTATGAGGATATGTTATGCTAAAGGGTTCTGTGATTCTCTCTGTTTGGTTCTGTAAGGTCTAATTTTCTTGTGTTTTGTTCTGTTGTGTTTTTGCTTTGGTAGTTGAGATAGTTGAATGGATGTTTTGAGAGATGGTTGAGGTTGTGTTAAAAGTTTTATGAAATATTGAATTGGTTTTGGTTTGATTTTTGTGGTTTTTATGATTTTTGTTGATCTTCTGTAAGGTTCTGTAGCTTCTGTAGTTCTGTTGTCATGTTGTTCTGTGGTCTGTTCTGTTTGTTTTTTTTTTAGTGTTATGTTGGATGTATGGATGTTTTGGAAAGTTTTCTTGTATTAGAAAAGGTTTAATGGAAGCTCTATTCAAGCTAATTGAAGTGAAGAACTGGCTAATGAAGATTCACAGAAGGTTACAGAAGAAGAGTGACAGAAGCCAGATCTTACAGGATACTATGATGTCTCTAGTGCGAACACAGGGCAGCCATTACACTCCCAGCTCCCGTTTCATGTGTGGGCTGCTCTTCCCTTGTTGCTGGAGCTTGTTTGAGGCCTTCCTTGGCTTTAACCGGACCCCTCCGAAGCTTGGCCACCATTTTTTGCAGCCCCAGGACCAGTATTTACAGTTGGTACAATCACGCAGCCCTCCCATATGTGTCTTCAGCATTGATAGTCACAACAGCAGCTCTCCCCCTCCTTTGGCACTTGATTTTGGCTCGTTTGGAGCCCTCGGGCACTTGGCATTGAGCATTGGCTTGCATTTGACTTGGGTGATGTTTTGGGTCTGATTTGCACAGTCCTAGGACTATTTACAGTAGTTCACAAATATTACACAGCAATGTAACATTGGCATTTGTTGCTTGGGCTTAGTGGCATTGGCATTTGATGCTTGAATGGTCCCATTTGGTGCCCGGATACTTTGGGGATGATGCACCATTGTTTGATTATGATTTTGGGATTGGATTGAGCCACTATTTGCTCAGTTTGCAAAGAATTATACATGGTGGAATCAACAGGACTGAAGGTCTTTTACAGGGTATTTCATATGCCTATGGCTTACCGACTATGCTTCGGGTACTATGCATGATGTATTGATGCTTCCCATGGATGGAATGTACTTGGCTATGTTGGGGATTTTTTGGGATTGAAATCGAGCTTGGCATTTATGACATTGGTGGCTGTGGTTAAATGCTATTACAAGTTGTTATGAGCTTGAAGATGCTTATGTGGTCTATGCTTCCGCT
The DNA here is from genome assembly GCF_053477565.2 of Lygodium microphyllum. Taxonomy (NCBI): domain Eukaryota; kingdom Viridiplantae; phylum Streptophyta; class Polypodiopsida; order Schizaeales; family Lygodiaceae; genus Lygodium; species Lygodium microphyllum. The sequence continues at coordinate 37,429,652 of NC_141153.1, read as the reverse complement.
TTATGCTCCATGGTTGATCATGTCTCCTTCATGCTTTGGGCCGACATTGGAGAGTTTATTGGGATGTATGTCTTACTCATGGATGCTACCTACAGTTGCTTTGTAGCCATCATGCTCTTGGGATGCTATTGAGGCATTGTCTTGGTCATCTGTCTTTGGCATTTTGACTTGGTTTAATTGAGCTGTTGAGCTCGTTTATCCGCCTTTTGTGCCAATGGGAGGATTTTTTTTTTATGCTTGACTGACATTGAGCAAGAATTTTATGCTATTTAAGCATTTTGCAGATACTTGAGACTTTGGGATCTCTTACACTTGGATGTTGCATGGTTCATGCACTGATTTCTTGGACTTGCTTTTGACTTGAGCTTGGGCTTTGCACTCTTGTGAGCATACACCTACTGGTACTTGAGACTTTGGGATCTCTTACACTTGGATGTTGCATGGTTCATGCACTGATTTCTTGGACTTACTTTTGACTTGAGCTTGGGATTTGCACTCTTGTGAGCATACACCTACTGGTGTTAGGTCTTGCCAGTGTTATGTATACTTTGCCCTATTGTAGAGGGGGTATGCCTACTCACTAAGGGATGCTTTGGTGACATGTTTGGGTGTTTGATCAGGGTCTTGATGACTGTTTGGTGCTAATTTATGCCCGTTTATGGCTAGTCATGTCTTGGCTATCATTTATTGACTTGGTGTAGTGATTTGGTCAGCAGTTGACTCTCACAGTACCCTGCTGTCATTTATTATAGCAAGCATATAACTCCGGACTCACATTGATTTTTCATGCTGAAATATTTTGAAATGATGTAATTTCACTAGTACTTCTGGACATCAGCTTTGATCACACTTTTCTCGCCATTTTCTCTCTATTTTGGTGATTTTTCTATCATTTTCTACAATAAACAGCAAGCAGTTTTGAGCTGTCTACAGTCTTCCAGCCTACATTATGGCGAGTTTGTCCACTGATTGTGCTATTTTCAACATCATTAAGCTTGATGGTACGAATTACTCTTATTGGAAGAGCTAGGTTTTGCAGATATTGGTGCAGAAATCACATATCAAACCATTGAGGTTCAACGGGCAACCGCCTACAACTATGCCAGATAAGGAATGGTTTGAGCTTGATGAGTTATGCAAGTCCACTATTGTATTATCACTCACAAAACAGGTTCATTACAATGTATTTGAGGAAGAACAGAGTGCATGGTAGTTGGGGGATAAAATCAAGAATCTCTATGACAAGAAAAGTCCAGTGAGTCAAATGTATTGGGGCTGAAGCAGCTTATGGATCTACACATGAAGGAGAATGTGACTATGTCTGCTCACTTGAGTCAGTTCCATGCTATACTCAAGAACTTGACTTCATAGGACATCACTTTTGCAGAGGATGTCACTCCTCTTTTCTTGTTTGGTACTCTTAATAAGTCATGGGATGTATTCCGCACTGCATTATGTGTCTCTATTGCTACCTTGAAATTATCTGATGTTGAGAGTGCTCTTCTGCAGGAAGAGGTTAACCGTAAGAATTTGGATGCCTCTCGTGTGTCGCATGCTATGATAGTTAGAGGCAGGAATGATGGATATGGAAAGCATGGCAATGGCAGTGGCAGTGGCCGTGGACGAGATTCTCAGAAATCTCGCTCCAAGTCTCGTGGGAAGTCACGCATCAAATCCCATGGCATGAATGCGGATGTTACTTGTCACCATTGTGGGAAAAAGGGCCATATTAGTCCACAATGCCATGAACTATGCAATGAAAGGCACAAAGATAAGGGGAAAGACAAAGTGCAGGATAAGTCTTTTGATCACAGCATAGTGCCTGCAAAGTCCAATGTTAAAATTAAAGAGATCAATGTTATACAGCTTGAGGATGTTGATGATGATTATATCCTTGCAGCTTATTCTAATGCTTCGCAGATGACAGAGATACACTCTATGTATACACAGTGTTGGCTCTTGGACTCAGGTGTGTCCTTTCATGTGACACCTTGCCGAGAGTGGTTTCATTCATACCATACTGTTTCGGGTTCTGTGCGCTCGGGTGATGACAGCTCTCTTGATATTGTGGGCATTGGTGATATTAGGCTGCAGTTTCCTTCTGGCAGCAGTTTTGTTATGTAGGATGTACATCATGTCCCTACTTTGACACACAGTCTCATGTCAGCTGGACAGCTTGATGACGTAGGATATCATGTATGTTTTGGAGACTCAGCATGGAAGATCACTCGTGGTCAGACTTGTGATTGCGAGAGGTGCCAAGGCTGGCAGCCTCTATCCCTTGATTGTATCCGCTTCTTCCCTTGATCATGTTTTGTCTGTGGGTTCTATACCACATGTATCTCTTTGGCATGCCCGTTTGGGCCATATATCTTTGAAGGGAATGAAAATGCTTTCTGTTTTGCAGTACTTACCGCCCCTTGACTATGCATGTTTTGATTCATGTGAGCATTGTCTTTATGGCAGGCAGACTAGGTCTACACATAAGAAGTCTGGTAGGCCACACATGAGTGAGCCCTTGGCATTGGTACATTCGGATGTCTGTGGACCTATGCCTTGTCAGTCTATGGGTGGTGCAAAATATTTTGTTACTTTCATAGATGATTTTTCACAAAAATTTGGGCTTATCCCATTAAGCTGAAATCCGATGTCTTGGCTGTGTTTCAAAGATGGCTTGCATTGGTTGAGAACCAGTCTCAGTATAGGCTAAAATGCCTAACAACAGATAATGGGGGTGAGTATGTCTCACGTGCTTTTGAGCAGTTATGTGATGAGAGGGGTATTAAGCGTCAGTTGACCACCCCCTACACCCCCCCAGAATGGTTTGGCTGAGCAGATGAATAGAACCATCCAGGAGGGTGTACGCAGTATGCTTAGCCATGCAGGCCTACTACATAGCTTTTGGATTGAGGCAGTTAGTACATTTGTGCATGTCATAAATAGATCACCTTCTATTGGTTTGGATTTCCAGGTCGCAGAGGAGGTATGGACTAGAAAACCTCCCTCTTATGCGTATCTCCGTGTCTGTGGATGTGAGGCATTTTGCCATGTGCCTAGGGACAAGAAAAGTAAGCTGGATCCTAAAACTGTCAAATGCATTTTCCTTGGTTATGGGGATGCAGGCGAGATGGGTTACTATCTCTGGGATCCGCAATCATGATGTAGTCTTCCATGAAGACAAGATGCATTGGCAGCCTCAAAGAGTTGTCGAGATCTACAGGGTCATATTTCAAGAGGAGCCGAGAGCTCCCGCACAGCCAGTTGGACAGCCTACATCTACAGTAGAAGATGCTCATGGTCAGTGCCTGCCGTGAAACGGTCTACTAGAGACAAACGTCCACCTAATAGATTTCAGCCCTCAATGCATTATGTCTTGGTTACAGATGTAGGAGAGCCTTTCACTTATGATGAGGCTATGCGCAAGGGTGACAGTCACTCCTGGGAGAGGGCTATGCAGTCTGAGATAGGCTCCTTGCATAAGAATGACACTTGGGATTTGGTTTCCTTGCCTACGGGCAAGAAGGCTTTGCCATGCAAGTGGGTGTACAAGCTGAAAAGTACCCCTGGACACCCCAAGCCGGCATACAAGGCTAGATTGGTAGCAAAGGGTTTTAAGCAGGAGCATGGTGTGGACTTTGATGAGGTCTTTTCTCCTGTGGTTAAGATGATCACCCTGTGCTTAGTCTTGGCTTTGGTTTCTCATCTTGACTTGGATTTATACCAGATGGATGTCAAGACAGCTTTCTTACATGGGGACTTATATGATGAGATTTATATGGAGCAACCTAAGGGCTTTGCAGAACCTGGCAGGGAGCACCTAGTGTGCAATTTGAAGAAAAGTCTTTATGGCTTGAAGCATGCACCTAGGGAATGGTATCATAATTTTGATGCCTTTATGCAGTCACAGGGCTTTGTTGGGGGTAAAGGCACCTCCGCCTAGCCACCCGTGTATTACTACACTAACAGTCACCGCCACTGCACATTGCAGGTGGCGAGCACCCGTCACTGTCACTTTATTCTTTATTCTTTATTCTTTTAGTGACAATTTGAATAAAGGAAGGCCCGGTCACACATTGTGACTATTGGAGTTCCCATTTCTTGTCTCTCTCTTTCTTGCTCTTGCTCTCATGCCATAGCTCTCGACTGCAAGCTTCGATCCTTCTCACCTTTCAGGACCATGATGTTAGACAAGAGATTTAAGCCCCACAGCCTATTTTATGGTAGTCTACTAGAGATAGATGTCAATCTAATCAATTTTCACTCTCTCTGGATTACGTTATGGTAACAGATTCTAGTGAGCCTCTTACCTATGATGAGGCCATGCGTAGAGGTAATAGTCACTCTTGGGAGAGGGCCATGCAGTCATAGTATACCTTACTACAAAAAAAATCATACATAGAATTTGCTTTCTTTGCCTAGTGGAAAATGTGCTTTACTATGCAAGTGGGTGAACCAAGTTGAAGAGTACCCATAGATATCCTAAGCCATCCTATAAGCAAGAGCATAGTGTTGACTTCAATGAAGTCTTCTCTCTTTTCATGAAGATGACTACCATGTGCTTGGTTTTGGCTTTGGTTGCACAACTAAATCTAGATCTCCATCAAATGGATGTCAAGATAGCTTTCTTATATGGAGACTTGTATGATGAGATCTATATGTAGCAATGCAAGGGCTTTGAGGAAAGAGGCAAGGAACAGCTAGTGTGCAAGTTGAGAAAGAACCTTTATGACCTTAAGCAAGCACCTAGGAAATGGTACCACAAGTTTGGTACTTTCATGCATTCCCAAGGATATACTTGTAGTGATATGGATCTATCTTTATACATAAAGAAGACTCATGATAGCAGCCTTATGATTTTGGTACTCTATGCTAATGAGATATTGATTACTAGGAGTGCTCATGATGAGTTGGATACCTTGAAAAATCAACTCAAGAAGAGCTTGGAGATGAAGGACATGTGAAAGGCCCCACATATTCTTGGGATGCACATCACACACAATTGCTCTAAGGGTCTTCTTTACTTGTCTTGCTGTCGAGTGCACTATCATAATTGATGGTAATGTGCCTAGCCTCCATGAATTAAGCTTTATTTTAGGGTCTTTCGAAATGTCCCTTTGTACTTTAGCCAAAGATTCAGTTATATGTTCCAGTCATAGAGCATTTAAGTCTTACTTAACCTAATTTCTTATTAATACATCCTCAAGATCCATGTAGGGATTCTAGTTGGACTAGTCAACCTTTTATTTTATGTGAAAATATGATGAAATAGATGCACTATCACCCTTAACTCTCCTTCTAGTATTGCTCTTGGAAGAACTCCTTCATTGACTACTACCTATACTAAGGCTCCATCAATTCTCACCACTAGAGATTCATCTCATCTTTGAGAGACTTGCGGGGTTTTTTGTGCTTTCGTGTTCCAATCCTAATGCCTAAGGTCTCTTCTACTAAATTTGATGTGAACTCAATTCTTGCCACTTATTCGTAATTCTTACCTGATTTTAAGTTGTATATAAATTTGTTGGTTTTGATGGATGTGTTGTAATTGTTTATGAGTCCTATGCAAGTCAAGAAGTTGATGTGGAATTATGTGGCTTTGATGTAGTCACCAAGGCCACAATTGACCACAAATTTCTTGGTGGTTTGGTATTTCTCAATCAAATTCTCGAGATTGATCGAAACTCGGAATTGTAGGTGGCCCATTCTCTATATGCTTACCTCTAAATTCAATTCGTGTCTCTAGTGTGGGCATAGAATACCAATTTATCTTCATTCAATGGGTCTTTGCTAGTTCTGACTACACTATGCATGAAAGGAACAGGGCCCATGTGGTTGCTATCTACAAAAAAGAAGAGGGAATACCCATTGGATTCATTTGTCAAGAAAACCTTTAATTTGCTTAGGCTCTTCTTTTACCTTTTTTACGCTTGACCACAACAACTATTACTTTGGTTGAAGGTCAAAGTCGACATGATGGTTACTTTTCTCATGTGGAGTTGATGGTCACTTTTCCCATGTGGAGGAGTTCAAAGAATTGGACAATTCTTGAAGCTCTCCTCCCCTTTGTAGAAAGAATGCAAGCTTCTGAGATTCAGAACTCAATTGTTACACAATGTGCTGGACTTTTGATAGTTTTGTTAATTTAGTTTTTATAATATTTATATCAAACTGGTATTATTCCTATAATGCGTTGTTGGGAAACCCAACAACCATAGAAATCCGGATTATATTTGAGCTCAATGAGAGAGTCCAACTTAGTAGGTTCAACCACTAGGATGACCAAATAGGGTTTAATGTCATTGAGCAACGAGGGTTCATTGAAGTGACTGGCAATGTGGAATTCCTCTTCAATCAATGGCTTGTTTAGCAATGGGTGATGCAACAATTCTTTCGGTGCATCAAGATTGTGAGATTCAAGGATAGAGTATAATGATGTAGATTTGTAGTACATGGGGTTACTTTTTAGCAAATTACTGCATGATCTTGTTTAGACACACAATGAAAAGGCAATTGCCTTGAGTGGCCATATCATGGCATAATTGATACTATCTCCACATGAAATGGTTGGGAGAGGTAGATAGTAGTTTGAATGTGTCCACCTAGAACAAGTCTTTCAGCTATGTAGCCGTTGCATATGTCAAAAGGATTTGGCATTTTTGGAGCTATGTTTTTGAGAGTTCTTATAAGAATCGCCCTTGAAGAGGAATCATTTTATGATGTAAACGCTCTTTCTCCTTCCATGTGGGATACCACTAGGAGGGAAGCATAGCAATATTGGCATCAACTAGACCTAGATCAATCATGGAGTGGTGTTTCTCGAATTTTCCAAAAGTGGAGTATAGCTATAAAAAGCACTCAATGGTAGATTTCTTAGTCTGCTATGATAATTCTTTCACCATTTCATAAATTTAATGGTGGCATTGAGTCTTTTTAAAATGGATAGGAGGAAGTGGCTTGCATTTACTAATGCTAAAGGAGGGTTAAGGCCCCTGAGGCAAAGTGACTGAGCACAATGGCACTAGTTGGTCAAAGGGTGTGATGGTGCAAGTGTGGGTAACTAATGCAAGTGATTCTTCTAGGGGCTCAAAATTTAGTATAGTCGACTATAAAGCAATAACCACAAGGTTCATTGAGGGGTAGGTCAATAAATCAAGGTGATCCGAGAGTTAGCATTCAACATAGCTTTGTGGATGGTACAAGAGGTAATTGGGTTGATGTTTTCTATGGTGAGAATGGGATGGTTCAATTGGCATGTGATTTCTCATTAGGGGAAGCAATGGTATGGTGTTTCTTGTCTCAAAGGGTTGGTGTTGGCCAATGCATGATACGATAAAGGGTAGAAGGGACTTGGGGACCCATCAAGATGTGGTGCATGATCTATGATGATGGCATCTATGTGTATGGATTTTTCATCAAGAGGAAGCCATTGTTTGTGTTGGGATAAAGGGCAGTGCCCAATGCAGTGCCAATGCTACCTGCCCTAAGGGTTGGGCTTGTACATGACCTATATACCTATTTGAAAACTTTATTGGGTACTCTTGAGTACCACAAAAACTATTGTGTTGTTGTTTATCTCTCACTTGCATCTACATCTTCACTCCATTGATCAGTGCATACAACAAAGTGGTATTAGAGCACAGGACTTGGAGCTGGAGCTTGGCAACAGGGTCAATAAGTCCTTTTTTTGAATTCTCACAGGTTGTAGGAAAACCATAGCTCGGGTGTTCAAGCTTCTCCACCTCTATTTTGTATGCAACTCATAGAGTCTTGTGTGGGCATTGTGTAAGGCCTCTTTGGCTCTGTCTATGCCCCCCTCTGGGCCTCATTGACTTCACATAGTGTTGTTGCCCTGCCTGAACAGTACACATTGTTTGCATTTGCTGTGCAAACAGTAGGCCCTCTCCTAGCACTTTTCAACATATCCCTAATCATAAGCAATCAAGGAGTGCACACTTGAGCTCCTGGATGCTTGGTATTGAGTCATGGCATTAACATGTTGGTCCTGACATCAGGTTGGAGCACCTATCTTCAAATTCGGGACTATAGTTTACATAGTTTATGAGCTAGAAACAGGGCAGCACATATCTTTATGTGTCTACTCAATTTGCAAACTTGCTTATGGCTGGAATACACAGTCCACAACCTGCAATTTACAGATAGCTCTCTGTCCTTTAATGACATTGGTCCTTGGACATGCTTGTGGCTGGAATACACAGTCCACATCCTGCAATTTATAGGTAGCTCTCTATCCTTTAATGGCATTGGTCCTTGGACATGCATGTTGATGTGTATACATGCTCAAGTGATGTCAAGACACTAAGGAATGATATGGCTATGTATTGAAGTGCATTTTAGTTAATTTTGACTAAGATTTCACTTAGTTTTGATAGGGATTTGTTGGCTAGAACAAATAGGGTTGAATGCTATTTTGATAGTACATGTCTCATGCATTGCTTCCAAGCTTGATCTCAGGGGTTCAGAATGATGTATTGATGCTTGACTTTGATGTCAAGTATGTGGAAATGACCTTGGGAAGATCTTATGCTTGTTTTGGAGGATTGAAATCTTGCTCTTGATTGTCATAAAAATGCAACTCACATGAACAAATTTGAGAGAGTTTTACTTAGACTCTATGCTTCCCGCTTGAGTTGATTGACACTATTTTGGTACTGGATTACCCACATACACTTAGGACAGAGATTGGACATGCTTTATATGTCATCTTTGGGCTGAAATGCATCAGTTTATGCAAACATTTTGAATCTATAAACAGTGGATAACAAGTCTTGTCTACAAACAGGTCATACATGCAACTGTCAAATGCTTGTTGGACATACACTGATGTATGTAATTGAGTCCATATGCCATTGATATGCTGGGATATGATCAGTAAACTAATCTGAATCAAAGATCTTGGAATATCTTGCTAGTTGAAATTTACGATTCTTCTTGATCACTTGTCTAGATATTTTTTGGCTTATATCTGTGTACTTTTAGGCTGCAACTATGGCTGGAAAGTAGTGACAGTAGCAATTTATTGCACATCAAGAAGCTTGAAGGAGCACACAACTTTGCAGTTTGGCAAAAGTAGTGCTATAACATCTTATTGAAAAAGGAGCAAGCAAAGTCGATCAAAGAGAAGGGGATAAAACTAGCAAATGTAGATCAAGATGACTGGGATGAGCTAAATGAGCTTGCTCACATGACCATCGAGCTGTCAGTCTCCGATGCTTTGTTGTTCAGCATAGAAGGGCTTGATACTTCTTATGACATCTGGAAGCGACTGGAAGAATTATATGGCCAGAAGAGTGGTGTAAGCAAAGTCTACTAGCTGAAAAAACTCATGGATTTACGTATGAAAGAGAGCACTGCGATGTCTACTCACCTCAGTGAGTTTAACTCCATTTTCAGCCAACTTGCCACTTTGAAGTTCAATATTGATTATGAGTTCAAAGCTACATTCTTGCTTTGCACTCTGCTAGAGAGCTGGGATACCTTCAAGACTGATATGAGAAATTCTAATGCTATGCTTTTGTATGCTGATGTAGAAAATGCTCTACTCATGGGGAAGAAATGAATCAACAAAACAATGCATCCAACAAGTCTTCCACTGCTTTGCATACTAGAGGTAGATCACAACAGAAAGGCAAATCTAATAGCAAGAAGGGACATAGTAAATCACATAATAAGGATGTTGAATGCCATCATTGTGGCAAGAAGGGTCACTTCAAACGTGACTGCTATAAATGGAAGAAAGAGAAAGGGAAGGGCAAGAAGACGGATGACAGCAAGGAAGAGAAGAAAGAGAGACACCCTGCTAAGAAGAGCAATGTGAAGATTGAAGAGGTGAATGTAGTCGGCCATGAGAGCAACAATGGGAATGATGTACCAATAAAAATGATGACATGCACACTTAGATTTTGGATTCAAGTGCCTCTTTCCATGTCACCCCTCACTATGAGTGGCTTACAAACTATACAGGAGGTCGACGTGGTATTGTCCATCTTGGGGACAATTATGCATGTGACATTCTAGGCATTAGCAGTGTGCAATTGTAGTTTCAACATGGATCTGTCTTCACTCTTCAGAATGTAAGGCATGTACCGCAACTCAAGAAGAACTTGATTAGTATTGGACAGCTATATGATGATGGATTTCATACCACCTTTGGTAATGGGAAATGGAAGATCTGCAAAGGATCTAGGGTTATTGCCAAAGGCTCAAAGAGCGATACTTTGTATCCTCCATGTATCTAGTGTGCATGACTATGTTGTTGCTATGATCGAGCAACCAAGTGTTTCCTTGTGGCATGGTAGGTTGGGACACATGAGTCAAACAAGAATGAAATGACTTTCTCATTTTTGGGTTATTTCCCTTGTCTTCGTTATGCTGATTTTTAGCACTATGATCATTGTGTTTATGGTAAGCATGCGTAGACATCTTATAAAAAGTCTCTTTCACTGAAATCTTTGCCTCTAGAGTTAGCACATTCCAATGTATGTCAAATGCCAGGGTAATCTCTAGGAGGAAAGAAAAACTTTGTCACATTTTTCGATGATGCTACTCAAAAGGTATGGGTTTACCTATTCGTAGCAAGGATAAAGTGCTTGACAAGTTTCAAAAATTCCTGGCATTGGTTGAGAACCCGACTGATAAGACACCTAAGTGTCTTCACTCTAACAACAGTGGGGAATATGTGTCCAAAGCCTTTTAGGCATTTTGTGATAGCAAGGGGATAAAGAGGGAGCTCACTACTCCTCGTAATCAACCCAAAATGGAGTTGCAGAGCGCATGAATCGGACCATATAGGATAAGGTCCGTACGATGTTGTCTCATGTTGTATTACCCCATGGCTTTTGGATAGAGGCTATTATGACAACCATTCATCTGATTAACAGGTCACCAAATAGGTCTTTGGGGGGGAGAGTCCCTCAAGAAGAGTGGTCGGGCAAGCCACCTTCTTATGCTCATTTGTGAGTGTTTGGTTGTTGCAAAGCTTTTGTGCACATACGGAAAGAAGAATGCAACAAACTGGAACCAAAGTCTTGTAAATGCCTATTCCTAGGATATGGTGACAAGGGTGAAATGGGTTATAGACTCTGGGATCTAGAGAAAAGAAAGATAATATGCAGCAATGACGTCATCTTCTGTGAAGATCGCATGCATAAGCAACCCGAGAAGATTGAGGAAGTTAGGAGGGTTGTTTTCAAGGAGGGATATACCTTTTAGAAAGTCATTTGTACCTAGTGGACAGCAGCGTATACCTGTTGTAAGTGACCCTAAAAATGCAGGGAATGGTGCTAGAAATGACCAGCAAGGTATTGCCCAGGATGATCCATAGTTGCAGCAAGAAAATATGCAATTAGGATAGCCATCAACAGTAGAGACTAGACAGCATGTTGAAATTTCAGGACAGCAAGCTGGAAATGCAAGTTTGCAAGTTCCATAGCCTGCAAATGTTGAGTCTTCGCTCCATAGGTTGACCCGACCATCAAGACCACCTGACAGGTTTGTTCCAAGTGTGCAGTATGCTGCAGATTATGTCATGGTTACTGACTATGGTGAGCCATCATGCTTCAAGGAACCAATGACTAGACCAGATAGCAAGAAGTGGTTCAAGGCCATGCTGTCCGAAAATGGAATCACTTGATAAGGATGGTACTCCATATTTGGTACAGCTGCCTAAAGGGAAAAAACTCTTCCATGCAAGTGAGTTTACATGATGAAGGTCACTTATGGTTCTTCGCCAAAGTACAAAGCACGATTGGTTGCAAAGGGGTACAAGCAGGAATATGGAATAGACTTTGACGATATCTTCTCTCCCATAGTCAATATGACCACTCTAAGAACCATTTTGGGCTTGTTTGCAACTAAAGATATGGAGCTCATACAGGTGGATGTAAAGATTGCATTCTTACATGATGATCTGCATGAGGACATATATATGTAGTAGCCTGAGGGTTTTGTTGCTAAAGGCAAAGAGACAATGGTCTGTAAACTGAAACAGAGTTTGTATGGGCTAAAATAGGCACCATAGGAGTGGTATCATGGGTTTGATACTTTCATGCAATCTCCAAGTTATCAGAGGAGTCAAGTTTATCACTGCTTGAACACCAAGAAGGCAGCAAATGGCAACCTGATTATCTTGGTTCTATATGTAGATGACATGTTGATTGCCGGCAGGGATATTCATGCTTTGAATTCATTGAAGTAGGATCTACATGGCAGCTTTGACATGAAGGATCTTGGTGATGCAAATCACGTTCTTAGGATGCAGATACTCAGAGATAGGTCAGAGGGGTTACTCTATTTGTCTCAGCATGAGTATGTCTCCAAGATTTTCCAGCATTTCAATATGGAGGGGGAGAAAGCAATTACCATTGCCTTCATATGTGAAACTCAGTGTAGAGGGCAACCCTACATCTAATGATGAGAAGGCCAAAATGGCCAAGAATCCGCATGCTTCGTTTAATGTATGCCATGGTTGCTACATATCGTAAAATTGCCTTTGTAGTGGGAGTGGTTAGCAGGTACATTGCCTTTGCAATGGGAGTGGTTAGCAGGTACATGGCAAACCCTGACAAGAAGCATTGGGAAGCAGTGAAAGGTATTATGAGATAGCTCAAGGGCACAAGGGATTTTTGCATCTTCTTTAGTAAGTAGAAGGCATCTATCTCGTTGGCTTTACAGATGCAGACTATGTTGGACATGTGGAATGCAGAAAGTCCACTTCAGGGTATGTGTTTACCTTCACAGGAAGATCTGTTTCTTGGATATCCAAGCTATAGAAGTGTGTTGCATTGTCTACTGTGGAGACAAAGTATGTGACTGCTACTAAGGCATGCAAAGAGGCCTTATGGTTGTCACATTTGGTTGTTGAGCTTGGTATCACTAAGGTTCTTGTCCTCCACTATGATAGTGAGAGTGCTAAATCATGTTAGCACGGAACCCTATCTTTCATGCAAAGGCAAAACTCATACAAGTGAAGTATCATTTCATCAGGGAGGTATTTGACAGCAAGAGCATTGAGCTAGTCAAGGTACGCACTAATGATAACCCTGCAAACCTTCTTACAAAGGATCTCCCGGCAGAGCGATTTGCCTATTGCATGCAGATGATAGGTATTGGATAGGTATAGTCTCTTTCAGCTTTGTACATACTTAGACTTAGCTTATTCTTTTCCTCTACCTTTGGGCACATTGCATTTAGGGGGGAGGATGTTGGGATAAAGGGTAGTGCCCAATGCAATGCTCGTGCCTGCCCTAAGGGCTAGGCTTGTACATGACTATATACCTATTTGAAAACTTTATTGGGTACTCTTGACTACCAGAAAAACTATTGTGTTGTTGTCTCTCTCTCACCTGCATCTACAACTTCACTCCATTGATCCATGCGCATACAATAGTTTGATTGGAGCTAAATCCCATGTGGAATAAGTTGGACATTGGTCTCTACTGGAGTTGAAGTGGTAAGTTGAGGTTACTTATATGTTAATTATTTTGAATCTAAACAAGTATCATTTCAAACAAGAGAGCTATTTTAGTTGTGGAGGCTGTTGTGTTAAAATCCCTTTTGGGAGAGGGTGTAAAGTCCATTCCCCAGGGCTAAAAGCTGATATAACTCTTGCACCTAGAAATCTTAGATGTACGCACTCGTCGATATAGTTGATATGGCAATCTATGTGATGAATTAAAATGGCATCCAAAGAGGATATTAGTTCCCACTTCTTTCATCCTTGTGTGTGTGTGTGTGTGTGTGTGTGTGTGTGTGTGTGTGTGTGTGTGTGTGTGTGTGTGTGTGTGTGTGTGTGTGTGTGTGTGTGTGTGTGTGTGTGTGTGTGTGTGTGTGTGTGTGTGTGTGTGTGTGTGTGTGTGTGTGTGTGTGTGTGTGTGTGTGTGTGTGTGTGTGTGTGTGTGTGTGTGTGTGTGTGTGTGTGTGTGTGTGTGTGTGTGTGTGTGTGTGTGTGTGTGTGTGTGAAAGAGACTCTTGCAAGTACTCGTGGGTGTGGCACGGTGATGTGCACTCATGTGTGCACTAGGAGCCAGTATTGCACAGTGGGTGTACAATGGGATCTAGTGGAGTCATTCTAATAGTGAGTGTATGATGGTGTGTATGTGTACTACATCTAATCATGCGAGGTGGTATGCAAGGTGTAGTGTATTGAGTGGGGTAGTGCAATAGTACACAAGGTTGGACACAGTGCACATAGTGTAGTGCACTAGGGATAGTGCATTAGAGGTAGGATGTAAGGTGAGGGTTAGTGCACACTAGTGCACTAGGACCAAAAATAGAATTCCAATGATGGTGTGTTAATGCACTTGGGTGAATTGTTGAGTGCAAGTGCAGATGCACTATTGTAGTGCACTAGGGTGAAGCTAGTGCACAATGGTATGTAGGGTGTTAGTGAGTGAGTGCTAAAGTGCCAAAGGGTAGATCAATGTATATGCAAGGGGTGTTAGTGAGTGAGTGTTATTAAGTGTATTGCACTAATATGGTGTATTCTATGATACAAGGTGAGTGTAGAGATGTGCAATGGTTATTATGTAAGTGCAAGAGGTGCTTTTGGGTGTGTGCACAATGCAAGTTGCAAGCCTAAGTGCACAAGGGTGCACACAAGCATATGCGGGATTGTCAACACTGGTGCCTATGTAGTAGAGTGCACACAAGTACATGCAAGTGTACATGATGTCAAAAGTATACCAGGGTGTAAGGATCTATGTGCAGTTCAATAGTGAATGGTGGAATGGCATAAATATTGCATGGTGTCTCACTTCTTTCTCCTTTTGCCTACCCTCCCTTGTGAACAGGGTGGGTGATTGGCCAAAGAACGAAAAGGACATATGGACCTAGTAAGAGCCCAAATCCATCATTACAGCCTAATATTGTGTCCATGAATGGTGGTGTGCAATGCGGGGGTATGCAAGGTTCAAGTGCACACATTGCAATACCAGTGCACATGCACATGAGTGTACATAGTGTGCATGTCAATGTGAGTATATATACATATGCCAGTGCGTGTGTATGTGCCAATGTGCATACCTATGCATGAGGTTGAGGTTGTGCACAATTGAGTGCACATAGAGGCAAAAAGAGAAGAAATTCAAAACTCTTACAAATTTAAAAGATGAAAACTACCAATATTTTGACTTTAGTAAATGTTAGAAGAGCATGTAATAAACACTTGATGAGCATGTAGATAAACTAAGCCCCCCCCCCCCCCCAATTGATAAAGGATCACCCCCCACCTTGATTATTTTATATATTCCCTCCCTTGTGAACATGGTGTGAAAGGGAGAATATAAGGTGTCAAATAACCCTATCCCCCCCACATTCTCTTCCTTAAATGCACCTTTTCCCCTGACAAGCAGATGCAACCCGCTCAAAATTGAATTCCTTATATAAATCTTGAATAGACTCTTACCTCCACTATGGCTAAATAAGGCTTCCCTTTGACTCTGCTTGTGGTGGCTCTTCCTCTCTTGTGGTGGCTCTTCCTTCTTATGGTGGCTCTTCCTCTCTTATAGTGGATATTCCTCTTCATCCACTCCTCCTTTCTCCTAGTGGTATTGCGGGTATGGCAACCCTTCTCTTGCAATGGCTCTTGTATATCGATGCACATGGAAGATGGTGTGAAGGTAAGACAAAGGATGATGGCAATTAGGATAAGGATATTGGTGGAGGATATGGTGGTGAGTGGGTGGAGGGCTGAGTTATAGTGGTGCAAAAGAGGTTGTAGAAAGGATGAGGAAAGAAGGAGGAATTTATGTTGGTGGAGGATTAGGATGACCAAAGACTCAATCTACAGACACCCCCTAGTATTGATTGCAAACCAATTTTGTGTGTTATCAGTAGTGGCATTATCAACTACGGATCAAAGCTCAACTAAGTGATGGTCACCCCCATGAGAGGACAAAGTTAAAGTGCTCAACATAATAATGATAGAGATGTAGTGATCTTAAATTGTAGGCAACCCCTAGGGAAGAAAGACGGCAATAAGTGGCAAATTCGACAATGTATCTTTGCAAACAACATGGCAAGACAATTGCGCTCAGTGAGGTGGCATGACCACCTTGTGCAAGGTGAGGTAGCATGGCCCCTATTGTTGGGGTGGAAATGGTGGTGGCTAACAATGGTGAGGTCAAGGTGGCCATTGCCGCTGCAGAGTAGCATAAGGGTGGCTAACAGTGAGTACATGGGTGGCTACTGCAGCATAGAGTAGAGGGAATCATGAAGATCACTAACACATGGTGGTCACTACTACTACAAATCACAAGGATTACCATAGCAATGAGATCAAGGTGGTGATTGAGGCAGAGTAGCATGATGATGGGTAGCAAAGAGATACCACATGAGGTAGATTAACCCTAATGTATCCCCCTCCCCCTCTAACAAAATGACACTAGTTTTTTTTAACAAATTTTGAAAATTAAAATAACTATTAATGAAAAGAGTTCCTAAGGAAAGGGCTTGATTATGCTACCTCCTAGACCAATAGTCCTATCAATGCATTGCATGCACTGTCTCTCTCTCCACTACTCCCAATAGTCCTATCAATGGCATGCACTATCTCTCTCTCTCACTCCGCTGCTCCCAAGAAGATATGATCAAGTCCTTGTGCATATGCAAGGGTGTGTTGTAAACTACAATCACATTAGTGCATTCTCTTCCTTTCCTTTTCAATCACAATCGAGTTCCAAGGCACACTAATATATTCTTCTTTCACAACATTTGCAAAGCATGAGGCAAGCTATGACTCATTATAGCACAAGCTTCAAATTTAAGTAAATTTTCTATTCTCTCCTTTATGCATTCAATTTTTCAATGCCTTGTCTATATGTCCTAGAAAAGTAAAATAGACTAAAATAAATTGAATATTCTATACTTACAACCTATTAACTATATCATGATCACAATGCAAGTCTCATTCTATCCATCATTAAACAAATTTTAAGCTTTGTCATGGCAACTATGAAAAGAAAAGGATAAACCCAATCATTTGTTTGTACATGTTTTGGAGTCCATGCACAAGTACTCCTCCTATTCTGTGACAAAATCCATGGAAGAAACTTCGTGGTTGATATATCCTTGGTTTTGAAAACAAAACAAAAACAAGGTACTCATTTGGTCATTGGACTTTCATTAGTTTCTACAACCTCATACTTGCTTATGGTCTTAGGAGGTCTGTATAGCTGTATTTTTAAATAGAGTTCAACTCTCCTTTTATACCATAGTGAAGTCCAAAGTACAAGTTCTCCAAATGATAGCAATGGTTCCACTTTATTAAGGGTTGAGTTTAGACCTAGGACTCTTGGGCAAGACATGGTATAGTTGTCAAGGTTTCAAGAGACCAGGTTTTCAAGTTAAGTGTTCAAATTTTAGGTTCTTTCTTAGTCCAACTAGGTTTAGCTGTTTCAATTTTCCTTCAATACATGAAAATACGCTTTTGATCCAATATAGTTTCTTTTGAATTCAACACAATCATGCAATCCTTTTAAGACTTTTAAATAGGCAATTCAATGCAAGACTACACAACATACATGATCCCCATTAAGTACACTTCCAACTCTCTGGTTATGCTTACAATTCAATATGATTTTGAGTGTAGAGTCAAAAAATCCTTGTCCATTTTGTGAGCAATCAAAATTCCAAGAAGCAAATATACTATGCCAATTGCAATAGTTACACTCAAACAAGAAGCCAAGCAAGCAAACAAGCTCAAATACTTGTTCAAATACAGTGTTAGTTACCTTAAGTATGCAATCATGGAAATGATTCCTTCTACAGTTCTAGATTTTCAACATCATGTAGAAGTTACATACGTGCATGGACAGCTCAATTCTGCACTATTCCTCCCAATGCAACGAGAATAATAAGCACACAAGCTGGTTGATACCTATGATTCCCTACATTGATGTGTGTCTTCTACATGTGTCAATGGAGTGCCCAGTAGTGATGGATATGATAAGGTCTTACTCATAGAGATTTTGGCTATAGGACATGAGATTCAAGTAATCTTGATGGTTCCAATCATGTGCATGTAAGCCTTGGAGTATGTAAGTAATGTCTAGTGCTAGAGATTGTCACTATCAGTAAGTGTAGTAGTCAAGCGACTGTGGAGATGGAGCATCCAACAATCATGGAGAAATAATGCATCAATAATCATGAAGTTCCTCTTGTTGATGCTCATGGGGGGAGAAGCTATCTTTGACTATCCTGATGATGACAATGTCTAGCAGTGGTGGAGATGCAACATTCTAGTTGTACCTTGGCAGTTGTGGAGTTGGAGGTGTAAAAAAAGCACAATCACAATTTTCTCTCAAGTAATTATTGAGATGTTAGTTGATAAACAATTATGGAGGTTGTGGATTTTGACAGTCTTAGAGGTGAGTTTAGGTAGTCCCAGAGGTCATGCCCTTATGCATGCAAGATCTAGAAAGTGCTACTTGTGCTTGGTGGTGGAGATCAACAAGTGAGATATAGTCATGGAGTATGGTACTTTGAACACTCATGGAGATGTCACCATGTAGTAGTTGTGGAGATTGAATGAGAATTGCGATTGCAATCAGTTGATGATGAAAGACTCATGGTGTTCGAAAGCAAAAGACATACTTGGGGTTTTGCTTGCACAATCATGCTTAGGCAACCATTAGAAAGTATGACTACCATTTGCTTGCTTGTGTAGATTGTTTTCTCACACTCCTTGAGATGGAGGCTTGGGAGATCTTGATGGTCTTGGCTTTGTGTAATCTAGAAGCAAGAGATTGGTTTAGAAGGAGGTGCAATTAGGGCAAGAGCAAATGGGATCATGGAAAGAGGAGATGGGTGCTCCATAGGTGAAGAGAATAGGCTATAACGAGATGGAGGGAAGGTAAAGAAGAAAGTTCTGCAATTCATCCTCAAGCATCCATGTCGAGTTAATAGAACGGAAGGATTCAGAGCTCACCTCAAGAGCTCGATTGCAAATGTTGAACCCACTCTGAACTCTTCTCTTCCTCCAGTCCATATGGAGTCTATTCCTTTCAGTCCGTATTTCTCCTCTTCATTCCTATCTGAGCCAACCCTTTGTGTGTGTGCGTGTGCACGCGCACGCCCACGCATGCAATGTCTGACACGTGAGTAGGGGGTATTGTAAATTAAAAAGGTTTAAGCCTAAGAAGTCACATTAACCATTTATGGATTGTACCCACCGACCGTTTTTCCCAACAAGTCGGCGCCATCCCTCAAACGGATCATCACAGGGAACACGCCATCGCTATCAACCCAACGTCAGATCAGGAGCAGTGCCAGTCATCGTCACCTCGGACTCGGGAGTATCGTCACTCGAAATGAGAATCAGAGCTCAACGCCCTCCGACACGCCGAACTGCAGCGGCCATCCTTCAGAGTCCAGACTCGTGCCTGTCACACCGTCAGCACCACGACCAACATTAGTTTCTCTTCCTCGAGCCCATAAACAAACCCACAAATCCTTATCATCATCACCACGATCAACATCAGTTTATCTTCCTCCAGCCCATAAACAAACCTACAAATCCTTTATCATATACTATAGATGTGATAACCTAATCACTTGGCAATGACTACAAATGAGATTTCACACATTTTGTGATTCCAAACTAAAGAAATAAAGTTTTTGGCCAATACCTTTATGTAGAAAAGATTGATACTTTTAAATAATACCACATCAATGCAATCAATCTAAGCTTATTTTGGAGTTTTTGTGCTCTATTGCTGTACTCAATTTATAATTGCTCAATTTCTTTGTATTTTCAAACTTCAAAGCATTCACTATGTATGATTCAATTCATGATAAATTTGGATAAAGGCACGACCATATTTCTTATAGCCAATTGACATTGACATTTTGGTCATAGAATAACTATTATAAACACATGGATTTAAAAGATACCAAGCATCTTAAAAAGTAGCATTCTCTAGCATCAATCAAAGATATAACATCACTCTACTTTAATGACAAGAATGCACTGAAAAGGATACAAAAATTGATGTTTAACCTCACACTGTGTATGTGTGTGAGTGAGAATTATGAGGTGGCACACAACACTACAAAAAGCTACCATAGACATGTGACATCGACACACTTTTATGAGTGCTTCTATAATCATATCTATTAGTATGTTCAATGTAGCATTAGCCACACTACTAGCAATGCTCATAGTTGCACTTATAGAGGCAAATATGGACACACACAACAATATGAAAACAAAAATATGAACCATTTATTTTCAAATATATTTTATGCAATCATGTCAAATGAGAAATATTATTCGAAGCAGGCAAGCTTAAGGATGAGGCCAATCTAAGGAACAAATAGCAAGTGTCCCCTATGCAATGATGAGCTTGCTTTGCTCAAGCTACTATCTTATCGAATAACCACTATTAAGCAATGCTTTTTCTACATTGCTAAGGGCATCTTTCAAGTGAAGTTCTTTTGCAATAGTATTAGTGATTGCTAAAAATCAATTTTAATCTCATTAGCAACCCAAGTTGGCTTATGTGATGCTTTGTTTAAAAATTGCCTTGAGTTTGCTTTCTTCCTCCTCTATATTAATTCATTGTGAGCTTGTTTCCTTTCTCCTTTCATGTCAATGAATCATGCCTCTTTCAACCTTCATTGTTAGCACTCTCTCTAATTTCAAGCTCCATTGAGATAAGCTCCCTCCCTCTCTTTCTTCCAATTCATATTTTGATGCATTCATGCATTTTCTCTGTGTGTGTGTGTTATATAAAGCCCACTTGGTCCCGATCACACACACCCCGTGGACCAACTCAACACGTTATACCAACACAACATGGCACCATAACATGACTCGACACAACATGTCACTGCTCCCCCTTCAGGCTAGGAACCCAACACGACATAATAACTCGACATGCAAGTCGACATGACACGATATTGTGCCATGGCACGATGCCAACGCGTCACAATGGTCCACCTTAATTCCTCCCCCCAACGAGCAAGGAGTTCACGATGTCACCGGACATTTTTAGGTGCTCACGCAAAGACGCACCCTTGAAACCCTTCACTGTGTCACAACACCCCACTCACCTCTCACCCTACAAAAATTCTACCCATCCCCCTCACTCCCACTAAATGCACTCACCATCCCTACTCACCTATTCCGGGTGGAAGCCCCGAGCCATCTAACCATGCCTAGGCGATACCAACTACGGCCCCATGGCGCCGCAATGCACCTGGAGAGCCATGTATGTATGTATGTATGTATGTATGTATGTATGTATGTATGTATGTATGTATGTATGTATGTATGTATGTATGTATGTATGTATGTATGTATGTATGTATGTATGTATGTATGTATGTATGTATGCAAAGTTATATATATGACTCTGTGTGTGTGTGTGTGTGTGTGTGTGTGTGTGTGTGTGTGTGTGTGTGTGTGTGTGTGTGTGTGTGTGTGTGTGTGTGTGTGTGAATATATCTCAAACAACATAAAATACAAGAGTCAAAAGAGAACTGTATGTACATCAAAGAAACTAAAAAGACCACAACATGCCAAGAAGCCAAATCATCCTTGGAAAATAAGACCGACATGGTGTATGGTACTAGACTACCAATGTAGAAGATCTCTCCAGCAACTAATATTGTTATACATTTCAAAATGGGAATTGGATTTACCAAAAACCCAATCTTATGGGTGCATGGATACCCTAATAACAAGGGTTCTTCACATCTGATGCAGCAATGATGCACTCGATGGTGGTGAGAATTAAGTGTAGCCATGAGCTAGAGAGCAGTTCCTTTTTTGTTTTATTCACTAGATAAAAGCTTTATATGTGCAACCCACAAAGCTACGTTAATCAATTTTCCAACCATGCACTAGGCTATAAGAACCACTCCCAATCAAGCAAATATGTCATTATAAGAATACTTGGACATTGTCAAGAAATCTAATAACATGAAACCACCAATTATCATCTCATGTGGTTCCCAACATATATAGGCTAATTGAGAGTCTATTTATGCTCAAATGAAGACTTTCTCAAATTCATGAAAGTTAATAATCATTATTTTATCATAGCAACCAAGTCACTAGAGGTTTCCTTCATTGCATAATACATCCAAGTTCACTAAATCTAAACCATCATTTCTTTCAAGTAATTTACATCATGTCTACAATGAGGATTGTAATTACCATTTTTATGTCTTCGTAATCACAATATCAATTGAGTCCTTATTACCACAACCTATAAAGATTCTTCAATCCTTTCAAATCTATAGCTAATATACTTGCAACTCAACACTTTTTGTACAATCACATTGACACTACCAACTTGTAGCTTCATTAAGTCCAATGCAAATATTGCTTCTTTGGGCTAGTATTATGCTACCTAAAGGCTACCTAGACATTGCATTACTTACATTGTGGATGGCACTACCTAGACATTGCATTACTTCCATTATGGATGGCACTATCCTTAAACCATTCACTTTTGATAAGTAAATTAAAAATTATTTGGCTACATCCTTCTAATGTGATGGTGCTCAAAAGTGTACTCTAGTATAGCTCTATTAGAGCTTACAACATGTCATATTCTAAGTATTTGCCTTATTGATTCCAATAAGAATCAATGCCACTAATATTCATCTCCATTGATAATTTTTGCAATTGATTATTGTGATATCCTAAATTTTGATTTAAAATCTTCCCAACTTCTCGCAAAATGGACTTGAAGAACTCTAAAATCATTAAACAGAGAATATCTCGAGCAAAAAAAAACCCCCCGAGGATCGTAACTCGACATTTTTTTCAGATTGACAAGCATTGTAGCCACCCGTCACGAAAGTTACCACATGAACAAGAGTTATGAGCCATGTTAGTCATTAGTGTCAGTGTATATAGTATGGATGGTCCAAAAATACTAGATTTTTGGACAAAACTTGCATTTTTTTTTATATTTTGGATATTATTTATTATAAATATCCTAAAAAGCTATGAAAACTTCTAGAACATGTCATGTAAAAAAAGCAAGTGGCTTTTTTACCCAGTTTTGGAGAGTTAATGCAAAAAGAAGGATTGGCAAAATCGCACACATCGCGATCGCAATTTACAGGCAGTAAACAACACTCCGAATGGGGAAGAGTAATCTGAAAGATTTTTGACCAAGTGTCTTAATGTTTTATCCCCCTTTCGGATTCAAGGGAACCATCAAATTTGCGATTTGAGCATCAGATTGGATTTTGGAAGCTTTAGATTGTTGATTTTGCCAAGATCTCCTCCATAAAGAACTCTTCTTCTTAGCCACAACCCTTCTTCTCTAATTTAGCTATAAATAAGAGACATGGGAAGCAATTGGGAGGGGTCCAAGCAAGAGGAGAGAGACCCTTCTCAGGAGTATAGAGCAAGAGGGAGGAAAAGAGAGGGAGGTAGAAGGATACCCCCCCGAGAGGCCATGAGAGGGAGCTAGAGGGGGGGAGAATTAGAAAGAGAAAGAGAGGGAAGAAGATCCCAAGAGGCTACGAGAGAGAGAATTAGAGAGGGGATTAGAGAGGAAACGAATTAACTCAACCTCCTCTGTCTCAATCTTCAACTCGGCAAGCTGCTCTCATGCTCTCCCATCCTGAATTCATTTCACCTTCTATCTCTCGAACCCACTCACAAACAATGGCTCCAAAGCAATAAGACGGAAAGACCATGAAATCCACTGCAATAAATCAAAGAACGAGTATTGCCAGAGATACGGGAGTGCTCATGGTTGCCAGAATTACCACTACCATTAGAATATTGAGAGTGGCGAACACAAGCACAAGCAAATACGAAATTTTCAATGATGTTGTACCAAACTAGGTTATTCACAACTCAAAAATAGGCTATTATTTTCATATTGCCATATAAAATAATAGGATTTTTGCTAATATTTTTTTCATAAAATGTTAGGTTTTGCATTAATTGATACAAAAACTACTTGTTAAATTGCATGGATAACATCCATATAAAAAGTAAGTACATAAAATATTAGCTTCCATATTTACACTTACACAAGATGTCGATTTCATCTAGAGAGTATTAATATACGCACAAACGGTTAACTACTACCTATGATTTGTAGATAGATTAATCGAGATTATAATTCACAGAATCATGATGGAAATAGTTACATGAGGTTATTGCACGAAATGAGTAAATGACATTATGCGCACTCGAGATTAGTAAAATGACTCGATATATTTATTACCAAACGCGACAATGGTTAAAATTTGATTAACGCTTAAAAAGTGAAAGCCTATTTAAATAATCTTATAAATCATCTCGTTGAATTATTATCGCAATACTTTTCTAAGTACCAACTAAAGAAAATTCGCTTATGTTAAGTAAGTTAGTCCTAAACAAAAAATTCATGTCTTTCTTAGCAATGTTGAGAGATTTGTACTCCACACTTATTTATAGAAAGAATAATCCTCACTAGAATGTAATGTTACCTTGGGTTAAGGATCTACCTTGGCTATGTGAAGATGTGAACTGTACAATGGTGTGATTGTCATTATTTAAAAGGATTGTTTGTGTTTGCTAGAATCTAAATCTCTAATTAAAAACATTGACAAACAAGATAAAATGATAAATCCCGCTAGGCTATCCCCAAGCTAGCTGCAAGATCCTACTCCAATGGGTCATGATTATCACTTCAAGAGACTTAGACGGGCTGCATAATGGAAAGATCTATCCGTAGGAATAGTCTCAAGCAGTAGAAAATGTGGATGCCAGGGGGGACTCTGGCCGTAAATTATGCATTACTCCTAAAATCCAACGAGCCCCTTCGCGACCCAAGATGGGATCTTGGAACCCTAATACTAGTTACAAGAAAGGAATCTTGGTGGATAGAATACCCTCGTGAAATTCTGTATATCTTTCATGGGATCAGAAAGATGAAAATTGTAATAAACTTCCAATATAATAAAGAAATTTATTTTTTTTCACAGATTGTTTGAATTGTATGTATGTCTGTGAAATAAATTACGTAAAGAAACTTATGATTTAACAGAATAATTAAGGAAGCTGGTTGTATATGTTTCAATAAATGTGATGTAGGTAATTAAAAAACTAAAGATGATACTGTCATCAAAGAAAAGCGAGTGGGCATGATCCTCAAAGAGTCCGTCCAATGGTAGAGTGGTCCCGGTTAGCGAGGAGCTTTTCTAAATTGGCAATAGAAATAGGAATATGATAAATTGACCAACTAAATTGTTAGGTAGAACCGACTTGCATTGTTTTAGGGGAACGGAATGAAATTTTTCCTTATGGGCAGAAGGGTTCATATACTGCACTTCCTGTGTCTCCCATTCTCTTTAAACCAAGTACAATGGCAAGTTCACTTTAGTTCGAGTAATCCTGTAGGAAGTTGAACCTCAAAATTATTGACACTAACTGACTGTTAAGAGACTCATCTGATTTTAGGAACCCGAAAATTCAAATCAATCCTAGTAAGTTCGACCGAAACTCTTCTGTTGCGATGTAGACTCGATAGAGCCTAAGTGATAAACCCCGTGACACTCCAAGGGAACATTGGGTGGCGTCATTTTGAAAAACCTACTAATTAACTACTAAAAGGTGCGCCTTGGATTGAGACTACTGGACACCTCACAATTATTTATATAGTTTGTATACTATATGCATCCTATTGTGTAATTTATAAAACTAAGACTAAACAAGCAATTCGTTGCCTCCAATTATCATGGTAAAAGAGACTTCCATTAAATTTATATCTAAAGTAAGGAATCCAAGAGAAATCAAACCTCGCCACATTTTTCTTGCTTTGTCTATCCTAAAATGTTCAATGATTAGATTCGATGACTTGTCTCTAGAAGAGACACAAGGAGTAGCTAGGTTTGTGATTAAGCTTAATGAGAGTGAGAGTTTTAAGTGTATAAAATTAGACAATGTCTCTTACATCTTAATAAATAGAGCACTTTCATCAAGTACACATAGTGATTCAATGTCATTTAATGTTTGATCTAAACACAATGTCTAATGGCCATTAGCTTCTAATGTAGATACAAAGAATTTTGATATAGTATATTGGGTTTTCCATTAGACTTCAATGCATAATGTTATTAAGAGGCAACAAGTAAGAGAAAAGCTATTTGTCAAGGGATTTGGATACTACAAGTGGCTTGTTTAACTTTATGTGCACAATGCCTTGTTGCATGACTAATCATGGTTGGATTAGCTAGACCCACTTTCTTATAACCTTAGTTTCACCAAACCCTTGCCTATTGCATATAACCAGTTGCAATTAGGGTGGTTTTTGTTAAGTCGTATAATGGAAGAACAAGAATAAAAGTTGATTTGGGGAGGAATTAAGGCACACCTAATTGACATGCGATGCTTTAATCATGCTAAGTGATGTAGCACACATCCTCCCCACACAAGTTATGAGTGAAAGCATATTATTTTTGGATGAGGGGAAAGTGGCCTTGCTACATCATAAAAAAGTACTCACCATGGTTCTCGCACACATGACCATGTGTGTGCGTGTTGTTGTTGTTGGGGGAATTGATGGCCCATGGGGTCTATCCGAGCATGGATTATGGATATTTCGTACAAGGTCCCACATATGGATCCCGAATTGATGGCCCATGGGGTCTATCCGAGCATGGATTATGGATATTTCGTACAAGGTCCCACATATGGATCCCGTTATGACAAAATAAAGTGAATGACCTGCAGTGAAGGGAGTTGGAGAACTCAGCCCCTCATGGCAACGTGGTTACCCCCTTTAATCGAATTCATGCCCTATTCCTCTGCAGGCAGCGTTTCCACCAAGTCACGTAGATGGGGAATTTCCTCGGGGGAGAGATTCGCTCTTCAAGGCTCAAGCCACCAATTCACCAAAGTTCAGACCACCAATTCCTCGGGGACTCGGGAGAGACACATGGTCGCCCCCACGGGCTCATTGATCCGAGCCTGCCAAGTGGTGTGCCAACTTCTGGCAAGTCCGATAAAAAAAGCATGAGGAAAAAGAGAACTTTGCCCTTTCCTCCCGCGTACATGGTGGAGATCTTGACAGATGTCCACCTGTTTATTAGACCCCTAACGATTGTGTATATGAATGGAGATCTGGCGGCCGATAATGGATGCATGTGATATTATTATTAGATAATTTAGACGCAGAGAAATCAGGTCCCATGCACTCATGACTCGTGACTGGCTCATCACATGGGTGATGGGACAAGATAAGGACTAGGGCAGGCGGCCCGCGAGCCGCCACAGAAGCATGAGAACAGATGGCATCACGGCCGTGATATGGTGTCCACAGCATATACGATAAGCCTTGGGAGCTGCACATTATCAGTCTATCAGGGAGAGAGAGTATGTGTGCGCGAGAAGCTTTGGGAGCTGCAGAGTCCAGACTAGCAGAAACACAGAGAGAAAGAGAGAGGGAGAGATAACCAGCCCGGGTCATACGCGGATTAGAGAAGGAGAGAATTTTTTTAATTATTAGTAACTATAATTGTAATATTGAGAGCATTCGGAGCTAGAATACCATCGAGGGAAGCTCGCTAGCTACGCGCGTCTACAAGAAGTGTTGTATGTGTACACCCTGTGTGTGCGCCAACGCTGCAAGCTGCAGAAGCTCGCGTGGTTGCCATATAGCTAGCTAGACCGATGACGGACAAGAGGCTTGGTGGTCGCTCAAGAGATCAGCTCGATCGTTCCCGTTTGCCCGCTTCTGTTTCGACGAGCCCTCCCCCAGTGGACTCCCTCATTCCTGGCCTTCCCGACCAAGTGTCGCGCCTCTGTCTGCTAAAGGTGCCGCGTGTCTACCATTCGTGTCTGATCTCGGTGTGCAGCTCCTGGCGCCAGCTAGTGCGCTGCCGGGACTTCTACCAGGACAGGCGCAGCTATGGCTTCGCCGACGCCTGGCTGGTGCTTGTGTCGACGGACACGATGGTGTCGACGGCGCTGACGTACACGGCCTACGATTTGGGGGGGAAGCAACTGCTCTTCAAGGCGAGCCTGCCGAAGCAACTGCGGGGCGGCAGGAGGGATGGGGCCGAGCGGCCAGGCTCGGAGGCTGGAGCTGCTGCTGGTGGAAGGTTGGGCAACAGCGGCGGCGGGGTGTGCTTCGGAGGCTTGGAGTACTACCGGGTGGCGGCGCGGGACGAGTACGTGGCGGTGGTGGGGAAGAGCGGGGAGACGAATTTCATGGCGGTGTGCGACACGGTGAGGAACGAGTGGAGGCTCGGCGGGGAGATGGAGGTGTGGCGGCGGAGGTTCGGGTGCGGGGTGATGAACGGGAAGCTGTACGTGGCGGGGGGGGTGAACGGGCAGGGGCAGGTGGAGGGATCGACAGAGGTGTACGACTTTGGGGAGGGGAGGTGGGCGAGGGCGGGGGCGCGGCTGCCGGCGGGCATGGGGGAGGCCATAGAAGGGGACGCGGTCTTCGAGGGGAAGCTGTACCTGCGGTGCGCTGGGTCGACGCCAGGCGGGTCGGGCAGCTACCGGGCCGTGTTCTGGGTCTACGACGCGGAGGCGGACGAGTGGGCGGAGGCGGGCGGGCTGGGTTGCGGGGCCGAGGCCCTCCGGCCCGGCGGCCTGGTCTCCTCCGAGAGCTGCATGTACGCTCTCAGCCTCGACGCCGAGCTCCACCGCTGGGAACCGGCCTTTGGGGAGTGGACCCCCGCGGGCTGCGCCGCCCCAGCATCGTCGCCGCCGCTCTTGGCCCCCTTCTCGTCCACCTCAGCATTTTCGCCATCGCCTTGTCCTCTCCCGGGCCTTGCAGCTCCCTCCGGCCCCGCTCCCCATCCCTCCTCTGGCCAGCGCGCCTTCGCCTACCGCGACGAGCTCTACATCCTTGACTCCGCCTGCCCCCGCCGCCCCACCAGCTTCGCTTCCTGCTGCAACGGCCTCGTCAAGTGCCATCCCCTCTTCGTCGACCGACCTTGGTTCCGAGCTGGGGCCATCGTGCGAACCTAACCATCTGGAATCCATCCATCATCATCGCCATCGTCGCAATCACGATCAATGGCAAGGAAGAAACATGCTTGGACGGTACAGTATGAGGCATGCATGCATTCGCAGGCTGGTCTTAGCCTGGTACTCGTGAAGATGAACAATCTGGGTCGCTCTGCCTGCAGTCGACTCTGGTTCTTTCACGCTTGGATTCGTTATAAGTTGGATGTTACTCTTGAGCCTGTGCCACACGAAGCCTCGTTGCACGCCAAATGGCCGATGCCCGCTCTGCAAAGTATTAACCCAATCAAACAAGTCAAACTCCCTACCCTCTTTTGGACCAAGAAACTTCCCTTAAACAAGTGAAGTCCTACCCACTTCTGGACAAGGAATCTCCCCGCCCAATTTATAAAGTGATAGATAAGGGTATACGTTTTGCATATGCAACGATAAAAAGATTATAAATATAATAATTTTCACTTTTTTGCAAAGTGTCTTTTTCATGTGAGTCTTTTTTGAAGGCTTGGTGCCCAGTTTTAAAAATTGCATGCCCACTATTGGCAAGGTTTGGACATCCGCCATTTCGTGTGTGGCCAACCTCAACCTCTCACTATCACATATTGCAACATCAAGTATGTGTCAATCATGTATATTATCTCCTACAATTTTACATAAAACTCTTGCCATTCTACCATATATTTCTCATTTCGAACAAAGGATCCCAATGTAAGGTTCACAACAAAATTGAGCTTTTATATGAACTACATGGCAAATTTTTTAAAATACCTTCTAAAAAATATGTGCAAAATCTTATTATGAGTTTGATATTAGTGAGGTCAAAAACTCATTTGTTTAAGAGGATACATATGAATAGTCCATAAAGAGAGAGTTTTTTAGGTCCAAAGGTGTTTGAATGAGTTACACATACATTGTATAAATACTGAAGAGAAATATTGCAGTTACAATTTTGGCAAATGGAACTAGAGCTATTTTTGTTAGGTGAGTAACTTGAGAGTAACTTGTTAGGTGGTTCCCAACATGTATAGGTTGAGTAACTTGTGAGTCGAATTTATGCTCAAATGAAGCTTGCCTTACAATTTTGGCAAATGGAACTAGAGCTATTTTTGTTAGGTGAGTAACTTGAGAGTAACTTGTTAGGTGGTTCCCAACATGTATAGGTTGAGTAACTTGTGAGTCAAATTTATGCTCAAATGAAGCTTGCCTCGAATTCATAAAAGTTAATAACCATTATTTTATCATATCAACCAAGTCACTAGAGGTTGCCTTCGTTGCAAATAACATTACGTAATACATCCAAGTTCACTAAATGTAAACCATCATTTCTTTCAAGTAATATACAACCTCTACAACGAGGGTTATTAATTACCGCTTCTATGTCTTCTTAATCACAATATCAATGGAGTCCTCATTACCATATCTAAAAAAGATTCCTCAATCCTTTCAAATCTATAGCTCATATACTTGCAACTCAACACCTTTCATACAATCACATTGACGTTATGCAACTTGTAGCTTCACTAAGTACAATGCAAATATCACTTCTTTGGGCTAGTGGTGTGCTACCTAAAA
Source organism: Lygodium microphyllum (assembly GCF_053477565.2). Taxonomy (NCBI): domain Eukaryota; kingdom Viridiplantae; phylum Streptophyta; class Polypodiopsida; order Schizaeales; family Lygodiaceae; genus Lygodium; species Lygodium microphyllum. The sequence goes on along the minus strand of NC_141153.1, from coordinate 37,399,129 downwards.
ACTGCCTAAACATTGCATTGCTGACATTGTGGATGGCACTACTTCCATTGTGGACGATGCTATCCTTAAACCATTCACTTTTGATAGGTAAATTAAGCATTATTTGACTACATCCTCCTAACATGATGGTGCTCAAAAGCGTACTCTAGTATAGCTCTATAACTTACAACATGCCATTTTCTAAGTATTCGACTTATTGATTCCAATAAGAATTAATGCCACTAATGTTCATCTCCATTGATAATTTTTACAATTGATTATTTATATGGTTTATATGCTACATGCAACCTATTGTGTGATTTATAAGACTAAACAAGCAATTGGTTGCCTCCAATGACGGTAAACGTGACTTTCATTAAGTTCATATCTAAAGTAAGGAATCAAAGAGAAATCAACCCTCACCACATTTTTCTGGACTTGCCTATCTTGTAATGTTTGATGATTAGATTCAATGACTTGTCTTTCGAAGAGACGCAAGGAATAGCCATGTTTGTGATTAAGCTTAATGAAAGTGAAATTTTGAAGTATATAAAATTAGACAAGGTCTCTTATACCTTAATAAATAGAGCACTTTCATCAAGTCCACATTATGATTCAATGTCATTTATTGTTAAATCTAAACACAATGTTTGGTGGCTATTAGCTTTTAATGTAGATACAAAGGATTTTGATATACTATATTGGGTTTTCCATTAGACTTCAATGCATGATGCAATTAAGAGCCAAAATGTAGGGAAAAATCTATTTGTCGCACGATTTGGATACTACAAGTGGTTGTTTAACTTTATGTGCACAATGCCTTGTCACATCATCAAGCCTTAAAGAACTTGTCTCTTACTAGGCCAAGCTTGCTAATGGGTGACTTTAATATGTACATTAACCCTTTGTTCCATAAGTTATTTAATCTATTGGAGTTTAAAGGGTATAATATGTCATACCATGCTAAAAGCACACTTAAGAATAACAGAGGATTCATTAGTAGAGATATTTTGAATATTGTGCACAAGAAATGCCCAAACTTAAAGAATCTTGCACAAGAAACAAGCCTAAAGATATACTTGAGACGATAAAGATACAAATATCATATTCTTTATGAAGGATGCAAAATCATGCGATTACAAATCCATGGATGATATCCCCTTTTGTACCATTCACCCAGGAAAAACAATAGTAAAAGGCTACATATAAAAGGTAATGGCAAATATTAAAATTTTACATGTAAAAGCATTCTTCATAGTTTGTGACTTGGGGACAACAAACACTATTCCATTTCATTCTTCATTTCAATCTCTTGGCATACAATCTTTAGTAAGCCATATATTGCCTTGCTTTTCATGCATCATGAGCCCATGCATAGTTAATCTGTCAACCAACAATGATACAATTTTCTCCTCTCATGTGCTTTATAAATGATTACATGTGGGTCTATGACTACAAGAGAGACCCAAACACAAGAGAATCATTGACTAGACTCTAGTACATGTACCTCCATTTCACAAGGCTACCGACATTTCTCTAGCTAAAAGTTCAAGCTTTATATCATGTATGCTTATAAAGCATGATTAAGCAATGCCAACCTTTACATTTGCATCAAAACTATAGAGATAGCAATAAGATTGCAAGGTGCAAATATGTGCAAATATCATTATTGACTACTATCAAGTAAAGCTATAATAATTCACACTTGAAGCTCATTTTAGGATGTTAAAAGAGTATGGTGTCATGAAGCCACTATGAATTTCTAACTTCACTTTAAGTTTAGCTTTTAGATGTCACAAGTTGATGTATGTTTTCTTTTACCTCCAAATATGGAAGTTGATCATCCAACTTAAGAAATCCTAGCTCATAACACGACATATAGTAATTCTTAAGATGGTAAATTTTAAACAATTATAGTAATTGAACCAAATTTTTAATTGTAAGCAACTATAACCATGAATATAATATCAATGTGCAAAAGGATGACAAAAACGAAACTATATGAAAGGTGAGAAGGATCGAGGCTTGCACTCCAGAGCTATGGCGAGAGAGCAAGAGCAAGAAAGAGAGAGGCAAGAAATGGGAACTCCAACAGTCACAATGTGTGACCGAGCCTTCCTTTATTCAAACTGTCACTAAAAGAATAAAGAATAAAGTGATGGTGATAGGCGCCCGCCACCTGTAATGTGCAGTGGCCGTGACTGTCAATGTAGTAATACACGGGCGCCTAGGCGGAGGCGCCTTTATCCCCAACAACCTTCCACTTAAAGACGAATTTGTCCTAGTGAGGAGTAAAAAGAAAAAGAAAAAGACAGTACAATATGTACACATGTACAACAGGATGAGAAAAGACATCATCTCAACCCACGCCCATCAACCTCCTAAGAAAGGCAAAGCACTCTGTAGAGAGGCTTTTCGTGAGCAGATCTGCAAGATTCTGGTCAATCAAGATCTTAACAAGATCAACAGACTTGTCCTCAACGACCCCATGTATAAAGTAATACCTTACCTCAATGCGTTTCGTCTTCGCATGAAAGATCAGATTCTTGGCTAACTAAATAGCACTCATAGAATCCGAATGCAGTGTAGGGATAGCATCAATACCAAGATCAGCAACCAAACGACCCAACCAAATGGCCTCCTTGCAAGCCTTAGTGGCTACAACATACTCGGCCTCTGTAGTAGAAAGGACCGTGCATTTCTGCACCCTGGACATCCAAGAAACAACACCTCCAACATATGTGAATACATAGCCAGAAGTGGAGTTTCTACTATCTGCATGTCCTACATAATCAGATTCAGTGTACCCCAGGACTCCCATATCTTGGCTGCCATAGCATATACACATATCTACAGTGCCCTTCAGGTACCTCATGATACCCTTCACAGCATCCCAATGCTTCTTGCCAAGTGTAGCCATATAGCATGCCACAACACCAACTGCAAAGGCAATATCTGGACGAGTGGCTATCATGCATACATCAGACTACCCACTGCGGATGCATAGGGAATCTTGGCTATCTCAGCCCTCTACTCATCTATCTGCGAACAATCAACATGTGATACCTTTATATAAGAAGGCAATGGACAACCAATAAGCTTTACGTCTTACATGCGAAAGCGCTCAAGGACTTTATGAATGTACTCCCTCTGTGACAAGTAGAGGAGTCCCTAATGTGTGTCGTGTCTAATGCACATACCAAGTATGTGAGCAACATGTCCCAGATCTTTCATCTCAAAGCTCTTCTTGAGCTGAGCCTTAAGAGTATCTAGCTCATCATGAGCTTTCCCTGCTATCAACATATTATCCACATAGAGGACCAAAATCAATAAAGAACCATCACGAGCTTTCTTTGTATAAAGACACGAATCCATAGCACTCCTGCTGTAGCCCTGTGACTGCATAAAGACGTCAAACTTATGATACTACTCCCTGGGTGTCTGTTTCAAGCCATAAAGACTTTTCTTCAATTTGCACACTAGGTGCTCCCTACCAGGTTCTGCAAAGCCCTTGGGTTGCTCCATATAAATCTCATCATGCAAGTCCCCATGTAAGAAAGCCGTCTTAACATCCATCTGGTATAATTCCAAGTCAAGCTGAGCAACCAAAGCCAAGACTAAGCGCAGGGTGGTCATCTTAACCACAGGAGAAAAGACATCATCAAAGTCCACACCATGCTCCTGCTTAAAACCCTTTGCTATCAATTTAGCCTTGTATACCGGCTTGGGGTGTCCAGAGGTACTTTTCAACTTATACACCCACTTGCATGGCAAAGCCTTCTTACCCGTAGGCAAGGAAACCAAATCCCAAGTGTCATTCTTATGCAAGAAGTCTATCTCAGACTCCATAGCCCTCTCTCAGAAGCGACTGTCACCCCTGCGCATAGCCTCATCATAAGTGAAAGGCTCTCCTGCATTTGTAACCAAGACATAATGTATTGAGGGCTGAAATCTATTAGGTGGACGTCTGTCTCTAGTAGACCGTCTCACGGCAGACTGTGACGCATGCCCAGCTGCATGTCCAATACCCTAACCATGAGCATCTGCTACAGCTGTAGGCTGTCCAACTAGCTGTGCCGGAGCTCTCGGCTCCTCTTGAAATATGACCATGCGGATCTCAACAACTCTCTCAAGCTGCCGATGCATCTTATCTTCATGGAAGACTACATCATGAGACTGTGGATGACTTTCCGCGCCTGTGGATCCCAGAGACGATAACCCATCTCGCCTGCATCCCCATAACCAAGGAAAATACATTTGACACTCTTAGGATCCAGCTTACTTCTCTTGTCCCTGGACACATAGCAAAATGCCTCACATCCAAAGATACGGAGATGCGCATAAGCGGAAGGTTTTCCAATCTATACCTCCTCTACCACATGGAAATCCAAACCACTAGAAGGTGATTTGTTTATGACATGCACAGACAGCTGTACTAACTACCTCAGCCCAAAAGCTCTGTGGTAGGCTTGCATAGCTAAGCATACTACGTACACGCTCCTGGATGGTTCCATTCATCCGCTTAGCCAAACATTCTTGCTTAATACCCCTCAAATCACATAGCTACTTAAAAGCACATGAGACATATTCACCCCCATTATTTGTCCTTAGGCATTTTAGCCTATACCCAGGCTAGTTCTCAACCAATGCAAGCCATCTCTAAAGCACAACCAAGACATCGGATTTTAGCTTAATGGGATAAGCCCAAACTTTCCATGAAAAATCATATATAAAAGTAACAAAATTCTTGGCACCACCCATAGACTGACAAGGCATGGATCCACAGACATCTGAATGTACCAATGCCAAGGGCTCACTCATGCGTAGCCTACCAGACTTCTTATGCGTAGACCTAGTCTCCTGTCATAAAGACAATGCTCACATGAATCAAAACATGCATAATCAAGAGGCGATAAGTACTGCAAACGAGAAAGTATTTTCATTCCCTTCAAAGACATATGGCCCAAATGAGCATGCCAAAGAGATACATGTGGGATAGAACCCACAGACAAAACATGATCAAGGAAAGAAGCTGATGCAATCAAGGGATAGAGGCTGCCAACCTTGGCACCTCTCACAATCACAAGTCTGCCATGAGTGATCTTCCATGCAGAGTCTCCAAAAGATACATGATAACCTGCGTCATCAAGCTGTCCAACTGACATGAGATTGCGTGTCAAAGCAGGTACATGACGTACATCCTGCATAACAAAATTGCTGCCAAAAGGAAACTACAACCTAACATCACTAATATCCACAATATCAAGAGAGTTGTCATCACCCAAGCGTACAGAACTCGAAATAGTACAGTATAAATGAAACCACTCTCGACAAGGTGTCACATGAAAGGACGCACTTGAGTCCAAGAGCCAACACTGTGCATACATAGAGTGTATCTCTATCATCTGCGAAGCACTAGAAGAAGCTGCAAGAATATAATCATCATCATTAACATCCTCAGGCTGCATAACATTGATCTCTTCAATTTTAACACTAGACTTTGCAGGCACTATCCTGCGATCAGAAGACTTATCATGCACTTTGTCTTTCCCCTTATCTTTGCGTCGTTCATTGCGCAAGTCATGGCATTGTAGCCTGATATGACCCTTTTTCCCACAATGGTAATAAGTAACATTTGTATTTTATGCCATGGGATTTGCTACATGATTTCCCACGAGAGACCGAGATTTCAGAGAATCCCGTCCATGGCCATGGCCACTGCCACTATCACTGCGATGCTTTCCATATCCATCATTCCTGCCTCTAACTGTCGTAGCATGCGATACACGAGAGGCATCCAGATTCTTACGGTTAACCTCTTTCTGCAAAAGAGCACTCTCAACATCAGATAATTTCAAGGTAGCAGTAGAGACACATAATACAGTGCGAAATACATCCGATGACTCATTAAGAGTACCAAGCAAGAAAATAGGAGTGACATCCTCTACAAAAGAGATGTCCTGCGAAGTCAAGTTCTTGAGTATAGCATGGAACTGGCTCAAGTGAGCAGACATAGTCATACTCTCCTTCATGCGCAGATCTATAAGTTGCTTCATCCAATACATCTAACTCGCTGGACTTATCTTGTCATAGAGATTCTTGATTTTATCCCACTACCATGCACTCTGTTCTCCCTCAAATACATTGTAATAAACATGTTCTGTGAGAGATAATACAATAGTGGACTTGCATAACTCATCAAGCTCAAGCCATTTCTCATCTGGCATAGTTGCAAGCGAATGCTTGCTCAACTTCAAAGATTTAATCTGCGATTTTTGCACCAACACCTGCAAAACCTGACTCTTCCAATAAGACTAATTCGTACCATCAAGCTTAGTAATGTTGAAAATAGCATGATTAGTGGACAAACTCACCATAATGCTGGCTCAAAGACCGTAGACAATTCAAAACTGCTTGTTGCTTGCTACAGAAAATGACAAAAATCACCAAAATCGAGAGAAAATTGTAAAAAAAAGTGTAACCAAATCTGTTGTCCACCAAGTACTAGTGAAAGTACATCATTTCAGAATATTTCAACATGAAAAATCCATGTCAGTCCATACATATATGCTTGCTGTAATAAATTACAGATTTCAATAAATGAGAGCTAACAGTGCCAAAATCGAATCCCAAGTTAATCAGGTACTGCTAAGACCAAAGCCGACATCATGCAAATATAACAGACATATGACAGTCGATAAGCATGAATCCAACACCCAAACATGTCATACAAACATCTGCTAGTGAGTAAACACAACCCTAGTCAACGGGGCAAAGTGTTCATGACACTACCCAAACTTGATACAAGTAGATGTCAGCTCACAAAGAGAGGCCCAAAGCAAAGAGTTAGCTCATAAGTATCAGAGGAACCAAGACATATAAACCATGCATCATCCTAAAGGGTAAAAGATCCCATATTGTCTCAAAAGCTCAAAGAGCATAGACCACCTGCTCAATGGCTGTCAAGCATCCAAAGACGCTCACACTGACACAAAAGCCGTAAATATCAAGCAACAAAGCTCGAACAAAGCATGTACAAGCACCAGTGACAAGTGTTCAAGATCAAGCATCAATGATACATCTCGAACCTGTAGGCAGTAGAGCATCTGTATGTAGCATCCATAAGCATGTAAGACATCACGTACATCCCAAGATACAACTTTGGCAAGCCAATAAATAGCTCAAATAAAGCTCCGAGAATCCAAGGTCTTGACCAAGCTCCAGTAGCAATAGACTCCAAACAATGTAACTAGCATGTAGTAATGGCATAGGCTAAGCATGTCAAGACCGATCAAACATAAGCAACATACATACCATGACTACATCCAAGACGAAGCATCCAAACGCTTTGCAAAGCGAACTCAAGCTCGACCAACGATTCCGAATCAAAACCAAGCTCTATGTCAAGCCCCAAGTGTCAATATATCACCATATATACCCAAAACATAGCTCAAAAAGCATAGGCATAAGCATATATGAGTAAAATGACTTCAGTCCAACTGTATATAGCAGTGATTTACTGGTTCAAAACTGAGAATTTTTCCTTACATGCACTGGCTGGAGAGAGAACAGGGTGAGCTTGAATCACAACAAAAAGAAGATGATAAAAATGAGGCATCTGAAGTGAGTGAGATCGAACAAGATGTCCATGTTCAGTTGGATACAGATGGAATATCCCTAGTGAAAATTCCAAGTCTGCCAAAGACACCAGAAAACATTACAAGATCGGAATCTTTGGAACTGGGTGCTCGAATCATACGACAGCTGACTGGAAGAAATTTACGTGGAATAGGCTTGTCAATAACTGCTGACAAAGCAAAAAACAACTTTCGAAATATTGACAGTGCTAATGGCGTTATGGTTGGCATCATTAGTTTACTTGGGGCCCTTGTTGCAGAAGGCCATCTGAGACTTCCAAGTTCATCTCTTTCCTCTTTCTCAACATTGAATGCTCCACCAAATCCAATATCAGCACCAATACAAACATCAGCATCAACACCAACATCATCAAGCACCAAAATCAGCTCTAAATGATTGCCAAACAAAAGACATACATTCCCCTAACATCTGCGCATCAAACGGGACCAACCAAGCATCAAATGACAATGCCAAACAAGCTATAGCATCAAATGTCAGTGTAACACTAACATAAACTGCCTATGGACTGCTATGATAGTCCCAAAACAGTATTAAATCAGTCCAAATGCTATGCCAACACATCAACCATCAAAACCAAGCATCAAAGCATGTTCATATGCTCGAACTGGAGCCTTTCCAATTGCCAATGGAGGAAAAGAGTTGCTATTGTGACTATCAATATTGAAGACACATATAGGAGGGTTGCGTGATTGCACCAACTGTAAATGTTGGTCCTAGGGCTGCAAAAAATGATAGCCAAGCTTCGAAGGGGTCCAGTTAAAGCCAATGAAGGCCTCAAACAAGCTCCAGTAATGGAAGAGTAGCCCACATATGAAATGAGAGCTGGGAGTGTAATGACTGCCCTACTTCAAGAGGACTGAAAACTAAGATAAACCCTATAAGGAGTGAATCAATACCTCTGTGAATGCCTTGAGGGGGTGCTCGGAAAGCCAGGGAGCAACGTAAGCTCGAAGGAATTGGATATGGTTGCCGAGAAAGAGACCCAATGCGAGTGGGGAGTTCATGGAAAGCTGAGAATGTCACGAACCAAGCTCAAGAGTCGAAAAGCCGAGCTTTGATACCAATCAGAATGTGAGAAGAATCGAGGCTTGCACTCGATAGCTATGACGAGAGAGCAAGAGCAAGAAAGAGAGGCAAGAAATTGGAACTCCAACAATCACAATGTGTAATCGAGTCTTTCTTTATTCAAATTGTCACTAAAAGAATAAAGAATAAAGTGACGATGACGAGCGCTCGCCACCTACAATGTGCAGTGGCAATGATTGTTAGTGTAGTAATACACAAGCGGCTAGACGAAGACGCCTTTACCCCCAACACTATATAACATATAATGTTTCTATTTCAAGGTCTTAACAAAATTTTGTAATCATCCAAGCAAGACTTATGTAAACATCCCACCTATAATCAATTTCTACATTATCAAAAAAATCTATGACTATAATTGTCACAGAGGTAATAATCTACAGTTCAAACTTGCACTCAAAGTAGTGAGATTTATAACTTTCAAGTCACACAAGCGGCTAGACGAAGACGCCTTTACCCCCAACACTATATAACATACAATGTTTCTATTTCAAGGTCTTAACAAAATTTTGCAATCATCCAAGCAAGACTTATGTAAACATTCCATCTATAATCAATTTCTACATTATAAAAAAAATCTATGACTATAATTGTCACAGAGATAATAATCTACATGAGATTCTAAAAGCCCTATCATTCTTACACTTCCATATGTCTATTATTACCACCATAACTATATCCCAAGTTTCATGGTTGTCATCCTTACTATTGCACTCCACAAACACAACTAGTTTGAAATCCATAGATTCATCAAAACAACTTTACCAATCTAATCCTTCACTCTTCTCCATACCTTTATGACTTTTTGATACTCCCAAAATAGATGCCATACTTGATCAACTTCTATTCTACAAAAAAGACACATATGCCACTTCATTGAGCTATTCTCATGGGATATTTATTCATAATCATTCACCATAAGGCAAAAATCAACTTCTTGGAGAGGGTCTCCCTCTAGACCTTCCTAACTATTCTTACCCAAGTATTGATTCTTACTCAAGAATGCCAAGTTCTCTAATATACAGCCATGTGCATAAAATACTCCATTTACCTACTTTTAAAGCATCCTTAAACCACACCACCACCAAAACAAATTCCCATTAGGTGCAAAGAGAAAATCGAATTCACATTATTGATTGTCCTTGAAATAAACTACAGATTATTGAGCCAATTCATAACTTGTTGTAAGTTAGCCTTTCCTTCCCTTACATTAAATTGAGTTTTAACTTTTGCCACCTCCACAAATGCCATCTGCCTATGAACCCACAAATATTTCCATCTTCCCACCCCTTTGGTTGAGATTCTTGGAGTCAAGTAGGGATTGTCTTCTACCACCCTAAAAGGCGGATCTACAAGTAAAGTTATTAGCTCAAATGATCTACATTAATGAAGAGTCTCATGTTCTATCCTAAGCATCTTCCCAAGTTGCATTCTTGATTATCTCCTACCACAACAATCCTCTATACATCATCATATTGAGAGATTGCAGTCTTCTATTCATCAAAGACAATATCCATCCATTGCATGGACCTTTAGCAATAACAATACTAAATATTCGTCAACCTTAATAAGGTTCAAATCATATCATCCATGAAAAATTAACATATTACTTGTGTCTAAAATAGGAATGCCTTTGATCAACTACCTTTGAGCTTTAAGCTATAGACTTCATGACAAGAGACCCAAAACTGAGGCAAGCAAAAGAGGACCAATGGACAAGCCCGACGCACTAACCTCTTCAATTCAAAGGCATTAGAGCATATCCCATTTAACATGAATAGGGGCTTGTAAGTATAGTTAGGGTTCCTACTCATGAGAGGCTACCTTAACCTTATATTACCATATATATTAGCAAATTCCACACATTGAGCTCTTTTATGGGCACAAACACATCCCTAAGGGTTGTAGGATCACAGTTTCATTGGCATGCTTAGTACTATGTTAATTTCTAGTAACTTAGTGATTACTACTAGCTTCCCCAAAAAAACCAAAATGAAATTAAGCCACTCATCTACCCCACATTGACTGATAAATTAATATGATAAGTGAGCTGGCATAAACAATTTGCAGTATTGTTTATCATAAATATGCATACCCATCACATTAAGCATGTTTGAATCTTGGAGCATAGTACAAGAGTTTACCAATAATATATACTATCAAACTATCAAATGTCAACCTCAAAGCATTCACATGTTACATTGTTCCCTTGAAGACTTATAAGAGATGAATCTCAATTTTCTTGCGCCGGAGTAGATATTGTGAATAATCGACCGAAAATTAAGTTCAGTAGAGTAAATGCCTACTTTTGTCTCACAATCAGTAATACTTAGGCATAAGATTTCCCACTCAGAACACCAGCCCAAAAGCCAGTACAATGAAAACTCTATGCTACAATAACTCAAACATAACATGTAGACTAGTTAGTTATTCGCTTAGCTACCCAAAGCACATGCAAAACATATTGGCAAACTTTAGACTGTCAATACCAAAGTCCAAAAAACAATACATATGGGAAACCAATTTCTCATCAATTTACTAGCTCACATCTTAGTCGTGTAGCAAACTTGAGTGATATTTAGAGGATACAAGGATCCTGTCTGATCCAAGGTCTTTGGTAAGTTCACAGAGAGTGTGTTTGCATGTATGTGCACTTCTATTTTTCAAAAAGTGGTGTTTTCTTTCCTTCAGCTTAACATGCTGACTACTTCCTGGTGCAGAAGATATTGTTACTGGAAGCAAATTAAACCACCAAACTTCCAATCTAGAATCATTATTTGTGTTGCGGGTAGAAGCCACTACCAATTAATATCATCAAAAAGCAGAAACCCTAGGCATCCAAAGGAAAAGGGAGGTCCAAATCCAGGATGGTAGTAGTAAGAAATTCCTTCATACATTAGCTAGCGCAATTCATTGGGTTGAACACAATTAATTGTTAAATTTATTCAGTGATTGAGACACATGCTCACTACAATAGCCAATTAAATTTATTCTGTGATTGAAACACATGCTCACTACAATGGCCAAAATTAAACAAGGTATCTATAACATGCCAGATTTAGTGCCACTTTTATGTGTACAAAACTCGTATGCCCAGTGGCCTTTTAAAACTTCGTAAGGGTTTTATCGCATTCAAACTAGCTTTGTAAGGATTTTACTGTTTAGCAATGGACAGTTGCCACATACTCACTCTGTTCATTGTTTTAGTGCTTAAGACTTCCTTTAGCATAGTCCATGGTTCAGTAGATGAAACCAATCTATACCACCTTCTAAACAAAAAGCCTTTGGCATACAAATAAAAATGACTCACCCAAAAAATAGGCCAATACAGTTTCATGCATAGTCAACAAAATGCCACAAAATCAAACTGATCAAATGAGAATATGTGCACACATTAATAAGGGTCTACAATTTGCAATGTATACGAGTACAAGAAACTTGCTTGAACCCCACCATAGGCTAATCTTCCTGACACTATACAGCTGAGAAAAAATATACCATTCCCTAGTAGTTACTACTCTCGTGATCTCTACACTTCTGTCAAAGTTTGGTCCCAACTAAGTGGCTTTACAAACATGCTAGCTGCCACAGGGTACAGACATCAATAGCCAAAAATCCACCAAGTTCTACGCACACTACATAGCTGAAGAAGAAATACTAAAATAGTTGTTAGTATGTCGCACTCTGCAAACTTCTAAGCTTCAGCCTTCATCTCATGAAGGACCACCCCCAATAAAGTGGCCTTGAAGAAAAGGGCAACTTCGCATGCAGCATGACAAAAAAAAACAAGGCCTGTGTTTTCTCCAGTATGAAGACTCTTACATCAAGGTTAAAAAGAGCATGACAACAAAGATTTCTGAAACGTTCAGTCATAAAACTGGAGCTGGAGGGACATCAACTAATGTTTGAGAAACACCAAGAATCTTTTAGAGGCCTCATAAAGAGGTTCGAAAGGATGTGCGAAAATCGTCCATGAGAGAGGGTTTTCCACATGTTTGGTCAAGCATAGAGCCTGACAGTGGAGTTGAAGAAATCTCAGACTAGACACACACAGAGCATAAAGAAGGTTTTAGAGGCATTTACTCTTTTTTTCTTGCCCCAGGAAAGAATCAATACATTAGCCCAGTTGCCTGTGGCAACACAGGCCTAGAGCTGACAAAAACTAAATTACACAGCTACTTATTGGCAGGCCTTCAGTTAAAACACATTCCTAACCAAATGAAATCACCCATACTTGAGTACTTTTTAATCAGGTTTAACAAATGGCATGCAAGCTTCAAAATAATAATTTAGCTCATTAATGAGAACTCACAGTGACCTCATGCAGGCATTATCAGCATATAGTCAATTAACTTCAAAGAAAATTACAATCTGCACCTAACCTGAGCTTTCAATCCATTTGTCCGTTGTTTTTAGCCTTTTTGTGAAGAAAAGCAAAGGTATAACTTAGTCCAGACACTTCTCGGCTAGGGTGCATATCAACATGTGTCCATCTATGTATTTGTGCTTAAGTCAAATGTTTCATCGCTCGCTTTCACATGTCAGTTTTTATCTGTTTTGAGAATGTATGTCTGCCTTTTCCTGTGCATGTGCCTTGCCTTAATGTTAGCGCAAGTCAAAAGTTTGTGCCTGAGATCTCTGTCTCTGCCTATGGGTACACGTACACATACACACAACACTACTAAAGTGACTGGCTCCCCAAAGTTCAAACAGAGCAGAAAGGGAGAAGCACCAACAGAGACAAAATATACCTTCTCACAGTGGATCCAGAAGTAAAACTGTGACTTAGCATGGTTCAAAATAGGAGCCACAGACCTTCATGCAGTCACGAGTAACAAATCATCAACACAGGCAGGACTCACACACAAACCTAATCTATGGGAAGAGCTAATTAAACCACAGACAAAAGCCATACAGCACTTCAAGCTTCCAAATAAAATATACTCAGTCAACTTGACCACATCCTATGATCGAGGAAACATTGTTTTTGCAGCTTCTCAGAACTAATATTGAGCTGGAATATCAATACCACTGACATCGGACACAACCACTGGTACCCCGCAACTGACTTTAGTGAACCTCCACCACATTCCTAATGAATGTATACTGCTGAACCAACTTGACGAGAGATGACAGCATATACCAGCCACAGACCAACATGTTGACTGACTCCAGACCCATGACGGGGTAAAAAGTGGTGACGCCGACTCTGGACCTCCGTGTGCAAGAAAGCACTCACTGGAACAGTGGCAGCAGCAAATCAATTGACAGCACAAGCACAATGCATAACTATTAGCCTTCAGTAGGTGCTAAAAAACAGTCAATGACTTTGGGAAGAGAATTGATTTATAGACCTCCACTCTTTACCATACATACCAGTTAATTACAAAAAAGGATTGTGCACAAACCTGGTCTGGCGAAGATGAGTTTCCTGATTGCTTTTTCTCTGCAGGCTTTTCTGCTCCACAGCTCCTTCGATTACATTTATTGCGGAAGGGGTAATTGACATTGCCACATTTCTCACAAGTCCAACTGCCACTTGGAGGTGCTGTATCTGAGGTTGAATACACAAACAACCTTAGCAATTATATTGCCCACTACAAAAAGCAGAATGTATACTAGAAATGCACAGAAGGATACCTGAAGCAGAGGACTTCCCTTGTGTTCTAGGTGCCTGGTCCATTAAAAATCATAAGTAAGAACTCGTAAAAGTGTCCACAGCAACTTACAAAGAAAAACTACATAATTCTCACCGGTGCTGCTGGTTTTGGTGTTTCACATTTCCGCATGTTGCAAGTGAGGCGGAAGGCAAAATTAGAATTACCACACTTTGGACAGATCCAATCACCTTCTGATGTACCATCTGGACCTACATAGAGCCTACTTAATATCCATCTAAATCATTGTAAAAAATGTAAAGCAGGAAAAACATCACATAACATGGCAACTGTAAGATTTGATCACCTCCTCGTCTTTTGCGGGAGCCATTCTCCTCTACATGCATTCCACTTCCCGATCCAGGCATCTGATCAACCAGAAACAAAACAATCAAAATCCCTCCATATTATTCCAGCATTACTGTAGTGGGCAAGCATATTTCAACAGAGTGAAAACTTCACACATCACAAAATGTGATTGCAAAAGCAATATTTTAATTACCCCTGGTCCTCGTCCCATGCTTAAACCCATTCCATAGTGCCCATCCATTACGGCCCCTGTACCATACCCTAACCCTACAAAAACCAGGACCCATTTAAAGAGTTTGTAATAGCAAACAATTGACAAGACTAAGGGCTAATGGCTATGATGCACACACATCAGGTTGTAGAAAAAGGAAGTCAATCAATTGCAATATATCATACAGAACTTACCTCCACCAACAAGAGTGCTTGGAGGACCGTATGATGAAGCACCATACGTTGATGCGCCATATGATGATGCCCCGTAAGTGGATGCACCATACGATGATGGACCATATGATGATAATCCACCATATGAAGAAGGAACATTCAAAGAGGTGGAATAATCGTAGGCCAATCCTGCAGGAGAGGGTACACCCATTGGCACACCATAATTCGCAGGCATTCCCAGTTGTACAGGTGGTGGTGCTCCAGGACCACCCATGTACATGGGTGCTCCAACCTGGTCATACACAGGTGCATTCATTGGTCCTCTCTGCAAAAGATGTGATGCAACAAACTAACAAGTCAAAATCCAGATCATAACATGTTTAGTTAGTAATACTTTTTTTTCACTTACATATAACTACCTGTGTACCATGAGATGGCTTAGACGCTCCACACTTGCGCAAATTGCAAGTGGTTCTGAATGCAAAATTCACATTCCCACATTGCGGGCAGGTCCAGTCACCTTCACCTTGAGGAGCTGCAAAAAACTTAGTTACTGGCATTTGCCAAATTATTTGAGTAAAAGCTGTGTGTTAAAAGAACAAACAAGAAAGTCCAATGGACAGAAATACGTCATTCTGAATGTTCAATCTTGTAATGACCACCCCAGCCCTCTTTTGTTCATTTGACAATGAGTTCTTTGATATGTTGTTAAAAATGTCACTGACAGCTACTCCAGTCCATTGAGGACTTCCTTACATCTGGCTCAGCTTAATGTCAATAGTGTTAATCTCAATAGAGTATCTTTTGCCATGCAAAGAAAGAATGCCGGTGATCTAAGAACAAATCCATCTTTTGGGCATCTTGTTTTGTTCACTGCGATCCTTGTGTTATTATTACCATATTGCATGATTGTAACATATAGCTTGCAACATAGTTTACAAGGCAGCCCATTCCATGATGAATGGATCCATTCAAAATGAGCAATCAAAGTTTACCAAGTGATATGCCCTACACCCCAAGATTTCTACATCTGCATGAATCAGAACATACCAATAAAAATGGTAACACTCAGTTATGCCACCCTCTGACAACTTAAACCCTCTATTATAAATTGCATGCTAGTCTGCTTGTGTTGTCTTTCAGTGCCTTGCCCCTTCTATGAAAGTGACTGACGGCCGTTGACATAAGCTTTCACAACATGCAAGAAACAGAGTAGGCCAACTTTCAATGCCTCAATCCCTCTGAGTGACCATTGACATAAGCTTTCACAATTGCAAGAAACAGAGCTAGGCCAACTTTCAGCCCACTGAGTTTACCTTTAGATACTTCTGAACATCAAGTTCTAAAATTTCATTACTTCAAATACTAATAATGAGCTTATCAGTTTGAACTTCAGTAAAAATGTACTTTATCAAGGCATCCACTATCAAAGTTTCCAACTGCCCACTTAGAATATTTCAAGTTTCAAACAAAAACTTTACCATCTCCACGTGCTCTCTTTTGACCACCAGCTCCTCTATGGTCCATCTGTTAACAGTCACAGTTCATCTCATCTCTCCTCTCTCTCTCTCTCTCTCTCTCTCTCTCTCTCTCTCTCTCTCTCTGTGGCCAAAAAGAAATATGAGTAGCAAATAAGGTTCCTCTCTAGCATGGAACTTTGCATCCAGAAAGCAGAGCTGGTACACTTGACGATTAGCTATGAAATACGGTGCCAACGTATAATAGGCAAGGCGTAGATTTCTCATTTTAGAATCATGCAAAGAACATATAACTAATACACTCGCACAATAGGCTCAACAGAAAAGACCATAATGAGCCAAGGTGGAGAACGATCGCCTTCGTCTTCTAGAAACTTTGAAATCAAACAATCAGGTCATAATTTTTCCCATAAGTTTTCCATATGCATATGCATGAGGATATCGAAGTGCATAAAAAGCAAAGTTAGCTCTCCTGACAGTCTAGACAGCTCATACGTGATGAACTATGCTGGGCATGGCTAGGTATTTTTCTATGGCCATTATGATGTGTATTTTGTGAGAATGCCCAGCAAAAGAAGGAATACGAATGCAAAGACAAAGGAACAGAGAGAGACTGCAAGAAAAGAAGAAAGAAATCTGCACTGAACAAGGAAAGAATGCTGAATATAGGACTGATCAGCCCCGGCATGCAGCCCACACATCAGTAAGAGCACCAGATCAAGCTGATGATGACGGCGGCATCAAAGACGGAGGAAGATGACAGAGTGGGAGTGTGCACTGTGCACCTACCAAGGAAGGAGGAAGATGGATGAATGAATGATCTCCCAACTGAGTGGGGAGGGTTATAAATAGCAAAAAATCCCAAAATCTGGTCGACCTGAAATCTAGGGCCAAAATATGGCTGACCAGCAATTAATGCTGGTAAAATGCCTGAAAATCTCAAAAAAATCCCGAAAAGGGTGGACAATGTCCAACAAGTGAGATAGACTGACGAATGTAGAAACTGCCCGAGAAATGCACACAAAATCCCGATGGAGGAGAAAATGCACTAAAAGCTAATAAACTGATAGCTCTAGAATGAGGTACCTCGTCCGTCAAAACAAGTGACAAACAAGTCAAAGCTCTTAAAGTCCTCGTGTGACTTTGAGGCTCACAAGCAGAATATGACAAGGCATGACAATCATGATTGTTAACACCCCCCCTCAGATCCTAGATGTGGCAAAAGGCCAAGGAAGAAACAAATCCTAGGTGGCAAGGGGAAGGCCAATGTTGATGAAGTCCGTTGATGAAGGCTGTTAACAAAGAAGCTCCTCACAATCCTAGGAGACACCCTTTGAAACACTAGGGTCCAAGGAATCCATAACCGCATCACCAAGATTGTCCCCCTCTGAAAGGGATGGGAGGTACAAGGGAACCACCGAAAAAGAGGGTGGGGAATGGGAAGGAACATGTGGAATAGGTGGTGCACAAGCGAGAACGGGTGTAGCAATAGACAACTGCCTCGAAGGACCCTGCATAAGAGAAGGAGAATGGAGCTTATAAAGCCCGCTCTTCTACCAACCTATCACGATAATAGCCCGTGTAGAAGAATCCTCAATACAAACGGCCTACTCGGTGAAGACAACCTGGGTACCAAGCCTAGTAAGGCCATAAACTGAGAGGAGAGAAAAGCCCAATCCGAAACATAAAGAGCCTATGAAAGGGAGCTCGAAGCACGGTCAGGAAACAAAAGCAAAGTGCCAACACCACTGATAGGCACTAAAACAATATCACCAACATTGATTGAACCCTTAGAAGGGCGTAGATCCTACAACAAATCACCTCGTGGAGTCATATAACTAGAAGCTCCACTATCAACAGCTTAGGCCTCTTAAAAGACAAGACTACTATTAAAGAAGGCTCCTCCAAGTCAAGAAGATGAAGAAACACTGACTCATGGATAACCATTGGAGTAAAGGAAGAAGGCTCGAATGCTTTAGCTTCATCCATCACTCCTCGACGAATGAGAGGGTACTTCTTCCAACATTCCTCTAGATGTGTCCCCTTCCCATAGTGTGGGCATTTAGGCTTCTCTGAAACAGAGTCAAAGCCAAAAGAACTCTCCTCATCTTTCTTCTTCCCCCCTCCCAAACCTGTAACAAAAGCTTTGACTTCTCTTTCTTCTTCTTCCCCCCTCCCAGGTTGAGCACACTCATCATGCTCCAAAACAAGTAGGGAAAGCTCCTCCCATATAAGCATCTAACAGGTCCTTGATGTAAGAAGGCTGGTGTAGAAGCCATCAAACTAGGAGATGGCATCTAAGTTAAAAGAACCAGAGCCATACCCTCTGAAGAGGACATCCTACCAGGGACACAAGCTCATCCTTCATATTCTCCAACCTATTAATATGATCCTTCACGGAAGGAGAATCATCAACAGCGAGCATCCGTAATTTCTCCTCGAGATTAATCCGATGGGCAAATGTCTTTTAATGGTACAAAGAAGCATGGTTTGTCCGCACTTCCGCTACTTTCCACAACCTGCGCACATGCACTAGAACAAAATCCTATAAACTCATAAAGAGGAAATATTGGACTCTAGAGTTGAGCCGATCCCATAAAGCCGCACGATCCATCGATGATCCAATGGTGGGATCCTCCACTAGACGAGAAATAAGGTGGCTAACAAACTCCGAAAGATCGAAGGTATCAAGAATACACTCCACCTTAGGTGACCAAAGCGAGTAGTTTGAACCATCAAGCCGGTCCTCTTTGTGTAAAGAAGTGAGTACACCCATCTATATAGAGAGTGCCATGGATGGCATATGCAAACTAGCAGAACATGCCTCTGTGAGACATGGAGAGAACTGAGAGGAGAGGATTCTTGAACAAATGGGCTATGTGACCTCTATTCTTTACAATCCGCACGATATTCACACCGTTATTCGGAGGAGTGCTGAGAAGGCTCCTCATCTGTATCATCAAAGCTGCGAAACTTTTTGTAACACATCTTCAAAATCTTGCTAGACACCCACAAGAATTTTGTGTTTTGGCGGTACACAACCCCGAAACATGAGAAAATGGCTACATGATCACAAGGAAGTCAATGTAGAGGGTTTGTTTAGTGTAAAAATACTAACCCTTGTGCAAAGAAGATGTCGCCTTCAAAAAGAAAGTTGTGTTTTCAGCAAAACGCTGATATGGCAAGACCGCCTGGCAATCTAGGGTGGTCTCCTCTACAAAAAATCTGCTCTCTCTCTCTCTTAGGCGATGATAACATGTGAACATGCGCAACTGAAAAAGGAACATAAACAAAGACAGAGAAACAAAAAGAGAGTGCAAGGAAAGAATAAAGAAATCTACTGAATACAAGAGGATGACTAGTCCTTGCACGCAACCCACAACATCAATAAGGGCACTAGATCAGGCTGATGATAATGACAGCACCGCAAACGGAGGAAGATGACAAAGTGGCAATGTGGTCCTGCCAAGGAAGGAGAAAGATGAATGAATGATTGACCTACCAACTAACTAGGGAGGCTATAAATAGCCAAATACCCCAAAATCTAGCCAACCTGAAATCTCAGGCCAAGATATAGCCGACCAGCATTTAATACTAGTAAAATGCCAAAAAACCTCGAAAAGGGTGGACAATGTCTAGCAAGTGAGATAGACTGACGAATGCAGAAATTGCCCGGGAAATGAATACAAAATCCCCACTAGAGGAGAATATGCACTAAAAGGTAATAAGCCGAGTGTTCTAGAATAAGCTGCCTTCTCCGTCAAAACAAGTGACAAACAAGTCAGAGCTTTTAAAGTCCTTGCTTGACTCAAACTGAGGCTCACAGGCAGCAAATGACAAGGCATGAAAATAATTTTTGCTAACATATTTGGGCATTTCTTGTTGGTCAACCTAATACCATTTATAGCATATTTTTGTTTTATTTATATAGTCGGTCACATCATTACTGCAAGTTCTGTTGGAGAGAGGAAGTTGATGCCAATGCCAACGAGCCAATGACTCACTATTGTGCGTGTCATTTTCATGTTTGGTTCTTCTTTACAGTCTTCTTTTGTATTTTTCTCTTCTGTCCTTGTGTTCATCAATCTATTACAACATTTGTTTATGCTTCCATTTCTACATCCAATTCTAACATGGTATTTGAAACCAATCTTCGTTCTCAAAGAGGGTGATAAAACCTGATCAAGCACACACTTATAACAATTAAGAAATGAACATAAACTGAAATGCACACATTACCATAATAATGTTGGATATTGGACACCTTGTTGAGACCAAAACCAATGCCCCTTATGGTATTTCTTTAATTTGAATTGCTATTGGATAGAGTACAACTAAAATTTCACATTCTCCTCCGCTAATCCAAAAGCCCCTTGCTGCCACAACCGATCAACAAGCAATTTAAGCCAATTGCCCCTTGCTCTTCACCCACAACTTGCACAAATGGAACCACAAACTGGCCAAATACTACCCCAAATCAAATGGGATGGGCCGGTGTCATGAGCACGTGTATTTTTGAAACCTCACTTAACATGTGGATTAATTTTTAATCACATGATTAAGTAAATGTTGCACATGTGAGATGCAACTGGGGTTAAAGTAAATTTACATGCCCAGGACCCAAAGAAATCACAAGATGTCAAAGGCAAAAGTTGATATAAGTCATGCCACACAAGTACTTGGTGGTTTTGGTGCTAGTTGTTGGCTTAGGTCATCCATTTAGCCATAAGTGTCAATTGGTGACACTAGAGAAGTGGCGTTTAATGGCACCTAACGCCAATTTGATGGTCAAAGATGGAGCAGAGATACTCGAGAATGGAAGTTGCCTGGCCAATTTAATTATTGGCTAGTCAGAAGGGCACCCCAAATAATTATTAGATTAATTTTTAGTATTTAAAGATTGTAAGTTAATATTTAATTATAAAAAATGCTCAAAAAACCATTTGGAAAGACTACCACTTATCAAAAATGCCCATGCAAGACTGAAAAACGTCTTTAGAGACTGGAGAGAGGCATTTTTTGAAAATTCAGCCTGCAAGAGAGAGGGAGGAGATGTTGCTGGTCTGATTTGAAGCCATTGGAGAACCTCCTGAGGTAGGCAGGGATAGTATGATTAGATATTATCATTGTATCACAGTATTATATCAAATCACCCATGATTTGAGAAAGAGTGTTAGCAAACTAGATAGCTCGTGTATGAGTCTGAACTATACCAAGCATGGCTAGGTATTTTAGACATTTTCTATGGTCATTATGATATGTATTTGGACATTTATTCCTGGCCGACCTAGCGCCCGCACTAAATGTTGGTTGACCTACTCCCATTTATGGCATATTTTCATCTTATTTATATTGGCCTCCCTCCTCAATCAATCACATCATCACCATAGGTTCAATTAAAGAAAGGGAGTCAATGCCACAAGAGACAAATTTCAATGCAATTACGTTCTAGAAAAATGCATAAGCGCAAGCCAACAGAGGACAAATGCAATTATAAAAGGTCAAAGTTTGGATCGCTTGAGCCCTTTTTTTTTAATATATAGTCAGTGTATGGTTTTCATACACGAAAAGAACCACAAAACCGATAAGTAAAAACAAAAGTGACATCAAAACTGCTACTTGTAGATTTGTACAAAACCATAACTTCAATGATGTGATATGTAAGGCTCACACTTTTCACTAATTGTCAATCAATAATGAAAGTCTAGATACAAAACAAATTCCAAGGCTCAAGCAATCAAGTCAACATTAAGCCTCTTCGGTATACCACAAACTATTGATTGCTTCTTGATAGCCCCTTTAGTCACACTTTGAGATCCAATGTTACAAGGTCATGAATATATAGCCCAAAGCTCTTGGAATAATTAAATTGTGCACATGTGGGATTAAGTTGAATGTGAGTCACAATAACAAACAACCCTAGCTTGGACAATGGGGGCATTAGCAAAAATTGTGGTGGACATGTGCCAATGGATTACTTGGGATAGATCTTGGCCAGAGACATTGAATAACCCCTTGGGAATGACTTTTAGGGTCATGGGGTTTAGTGAATCAAATCATTTAATGTCTCCAGCAAAGGTTTGTGGAAAGTTTCAACACTTTCAAGTTCAAAGTGGTTAAGAATTTAAAATTCGGGCTGGGCAACAACCAAAACTTGGCATGGCCAAGTATTTTTCCTTTTTTAATTTATTAATGGCTAGAAATTAGACAAGAGGCTGAGTTTGCATTAGCAGGTCTGCCACTTGACATTCAGGCATAAACAAAGCCATGTAAGGCTGAGGGAGGCCATTCACGACAGTTCTAGGGGCAGAGAGAGCAGCTGATTTATTATCTAAAGCAATTCACAGCAGCTGAACACAAATATGGGCAGTTTGATAGCTGCTACTTTGTCTGAGTTCACAATTAACCCATGTTTTGCAAAATTTATGTAGTCATCTAAAACAAACAGCAAAAACAAAAAGGAAAGTGTCATGAGAACATGTACTTTTCATCCATTGCTTAGCATTTGGCGTCAACATTAATCGAATGTGCACATGTGATATGCAAGTATTGGTTGGGTACTAGTGGGTGCTTGGAGTCAATTTTGCCCTAGCACATTCAATTGGTCAACAGATATCAATGGTGACATTAGGAACTAAATGCTAGCATTGTATACAAACATAAGACTCACCAAAACCCACCAAGCCATAAACTAATTTCTTCCCTTTCTTACTATTGTTTTAAAACTACATTTGGTGGGCTTTCCCCAAGGCGACACTGAAGATCTACCTCCTTTCATATGTCCCTCGCCTCCTCATATAGATAATCAACCAGTTTCCATTCCTTTAGCCGGCCAAAGGTTTTTAAATTAATGCCATTTTAATTACCAATAAACGCACAAGACCACTTGGGGGTTAAAATGGCCTAGCTAATTTCACTGTGGATGGGCATTATTGCTACTTTTCTCGGCAAGG
Organism: Lygodium microphyllum; assembly: GCF_053477565.2. NCBI lineage: Eukaryota > Viridiplantae > Streptophyta > Polypodiopsida > Schizaeales > Lygodiaceae > Lygodium > Lygodium microphyllum. Next base: position 37,375,627 of record NC_141153.1, on the reverse strand, counting down.
ACACAAGGCTACATTATTTTCAGAATTATTAACTCAAAAAAATAACTAAAAGTGGCTGAAAATCCATTTGGAAGGCTGCCAGGTGGCAAACTTTCCCATGAAAGGCTGAGAAATGGCTCTTAGGAGCTGGTTGAGGTGGATTCCAACCATTATGTGCATGGTGGAGGTTAGGAGAGACAGGAGATTCTGCCTAACTGATTTGCAACCACTCAGGATGCAACCAGCAATAGGTGACAGCCTAGGAGGGCCCAAGAATACAAGTGACAACATCAGTAGACATGGGAGCAGCAAGCAACCAGCCCTAGGGCTGAAAACTATAGGCGTCAGCATTCTTGGGGCTGTGGACACCCAGCCACTACTGTTTGGGGTAAATCTTCACGAGATAGAAGTTGGAGTTTTCTCTCTCCTCACCATTCTCTTACCTTCTCCAACCAATTCTCAACAATCTCCAAAGCCAAGCCCTAGTGAAGAGCAATTGTAATTTTGTTGCTGAAAACCCTAATTTACAACAAAATTTAAGGTTTACCAGCCACCTTGAGTCCCATGCCCAAAAAGTGAAGGCTTAGCACTTGGAATCAGTTGCTGGCAATTTGGCAATTTCAAAGATTCTGAGAATTTAACTTTCATGAGGACATGTATTTTTGAAACCTCACTTAACATGTGGATTAATTTTTAACCACATGGTTAAGTAAATGTTACATATGTGAGGTATAACTAGGGTTAGAGTAAATTTACAAGCCCAAGACCTAATGAAACCACGAGATGTCAAAGGCAAATGTTGCTATAAGTTATGCCGCACACATACTTAGTAATATCTAGTGCCAATTGTTGGCCTAGGTCATTCATTTGCCCATAAGAGTCAATTGGTGACACTAGCGAAGCAGTGTTTAATGGTACCTGATGCCAATCTGATTGTCAAAGATGGAGCAAAGATATTCAGGAATGAAAGTTGCCTAGCCAATTTAATTATTGGCCAGTCAAATTATTTTTCACGGTATCGAAATAATTATTAGATTAATTTTCAGTATCTAAAGACTAAAAATTCATATTTGACTATAGATAATGCTAGAAAAACCAATTTGGGAAGGCTGCCACTTGTCAAAAACGCCCATGCAAGACTGAAAAACGTCTTTAGAGGTCGGAGAGAGGCATTTTAGCGTATTCAACCTGCAAGAGAGAGAGAGGAGATACTATTGGCCATTGGAGGACCTTCTAAGACAGCCAAGGGCAGGAGAAGACCAATCAATAGCAAGTGACAGCATCTACAGGCTATTGAGATAGGGCAACAACAATAAATGATTGATTTTCTAAAGTTCTTTGTATCTACAAGCTATTGAGACAGGGCAACGATAGTAAATGACAAATTTTCTTTAATTCTTCGAGAAAAAAGTTTAAATTTTCTCTCTCCTCAACATTCTCTCTCATCTCCTAGCCTTTCTATAACCTTGCTCCGAAGATTACAACATTCAGATCACCAAAGGCTGAGAAATTTCTGATTTCTTTGTTGTAATCCCTAATTTACAACAGAAATTAGGGTTTAGCAACAATCTCAAGAAGCGTGCCAAATATTGAAAGCTCCAAGACTTGGATTCAACAGGCTGAAGCTGTTTAGTCAAATTCAAGTGAAGGAACCAGCAAATCAATGAATTTGGGACATTTTCCATCTCCATCAAAGCGGATGAAGGCCAATTGTCTGCCTAAATCAAGGGACGAATCAGATTGAAGACTTCCTAGTCATTTTGGATAGCAAGGGGAGTTGGAATACTGAAAGGGATTGGAAAAATCCCATTATACATCAACTTTTTCTTCAATTAAGTTAAATAAATACCAAAAGGGGCGCTAGTTTTGGGACCAACAAGGTATCCAGTGTCCAAGATTATATGGTGAAGTGTGCATTTCAGTTTTGTCAATTTGTTAATTGCTATAAATAGTGCTTAAGCAAGTTATTTACCACCCTATCCGAGAAGGAAGGCTCGTTACATTAACCCATCCCAATTGAATTTGGGACTAAATTTGATTGGTCTAAGGTCAATTGAAGGCCAATCCCCTGTCATGTCAAGGGACAAATGGTTTGAAGGCTTGCTGGTTATTTGTGATAGCATGAGGCATTGGATTTGAAAGGAGATTGAAACAATTTTAGTGTATTTCTTCCAATTACAATACAAGTTAAAGAAATATTTTAAGGGACACAAATTTATGAGGCCAATTGAGGGTCCAAAATTAATCGATAACATTTGTAATTCAATCATGTGAATTTATTAATTGATGTATTTAGTGTATAATCAGGTCAAACTCCAAAAAAGTAAGGTTAGTTCCAACAAGAACCTCTTGATGCATATAACACCAAAAGTGGATGTGGTATAGCCTCAAAACACACCCAAGGTAACTAAATGAATATATGCAAACGTCGTTTTCAAGGATATGGTCCAAAATTGCATAAGAATTTCAATCATACATACTCTATGCCTTTGGTGCAGCAAGCATGTCTCAACATGTACATCCAAAATATTTTGGTGGTGGATCTCTATTTCTTGCTATGGCTAAGTCCTAGTATTGTTTCTTTTGGTATGCATGCCAAAAATATATTTGGTGCTCAGCAAAGGATGCATGGAATACATGTGCAAATGTATCCTAGAATGGCAACTGGTACACAAAATCCCATGTACAATCACATTGGTGTGTATTCAAAATGCAAACAAGGATGTTTGGTAATGCATCTGCGGTTCTTAGCACATTAGGTACCCATGGGATTGGGGCTGGTCCACAAAATGATACATTTAATGCTGCTTACAGTGGTATTACAGCAAATGCATCATTTCTTTAACCATTTGTTTATGAAAATTTGGCACCAAAGGACAAAGCAAAAGTTTTTATGCATAGGGCAAAGCTATAAATTCTAACACTTTCAAATGGTACTCAAGTTATGTTGAAAACCTTGACTTTCATTCAACGATTTATGCAGCTTATTCTTGGGATAACTTCACTAACTCCTCAAAAATGTGAAAGACTGCAACTTTTCTTAAGGGTAATGCTTTGAATTGGTGGACTTCTCTTTTGATATAAGGGTGGAGCACCATCCACTTGAGTTCAATTTAAGCAAGTCTCCTTCAACTTGGTTGACAAGCAC